>NC_090240.1:2022590-2322590 GCF_024489055.1 Chanodichthys erythropterus
CTTTCTATATACACTTATTGACTTCTACTGATGTTAAATCAGCAATACAGTAATCCATATTTGACCTGCTAAACTGATTTCTGGCCAAAGGGTCCTTGATCTTAAACATTCTATACATACTAATTGACTTCTGATATTACATATGCCAGACATTAGTATAGCATATTTCTGGTCCTAGAGTCCTAGATCATGATCTTTCTATAAATTGTCTTTGACTACTACTGATGTTAAATCAGCAATAGAATAGTCCATATTTAACCTACTGAAATACATTTCTGCCCAAAGGGTTCTCAAACTCAAATAGTATCTGTATACTAATTGTCTTCTACTGATGATAAATCAGCAATAGAGTAGTCCATATTTGAACTACTAAAGAGATGTCTGGCCAAAGAGTATGCAATCTTAAACATTCCATAAATACTAATTGACCCCTGATATTACATAAGAAAGACAGTAGTCCAAATTTGACTTTCTGAACATATTTATGGCCCAAGAGTCCTCGATCATGAACTTTCCTATATACACTTATTGACTTCTACTGATGTTAAATCAGCAATAGAGTAAACCATATTTGACCTACTAAACAGATTTCTGGCCAAAGGGTCCTCGATCTTAAAACATTCTATACATACTAATTGACTTCTGATATTACATATGCCAGACATTAATCCATTTTTACATGGAGAACATATTTCTGGCCAAAGAGTCATAGACCATGATCTTTCTATAAATTGTCATTGACTCCTTTTGATATTAAATCAGCCTAATGCTAGTCCAAATTTGACCATATAAACATATTTATGGCCCAAGAGTCCTTGATCATGAACTTTCTATACATTGTCATTGACTGCTTTTGATGTTAAATCATCCTAACAGTAGTCGATATTTGAACTTCTGAACATATTTCTGGCCCAAGAGTCCACGATCCTGAACATTCTATGGATACTCATTGACTTCTACTGATGATAAATCAGCAATAGAGTAGCCCATTTTTGATCTTTATGAGATATATTTCTGGACCAACAGTCCTAGATCATGATCTTTCTATACATTGTCTGGCCCAAAGGGAACTCGATCTTGAACATACTTTTTGACCTGATTTGACCTTTTAGACCATGATCTTTTTATAAATTGTCATTGACTCCTTTTGATGTTTCATCACCGAAGTAGAATCCCATATTTGACCTTCTGAACATATTTATGGCCCAAGAGTCCTCGATCATGAACTTTCTATATACACTTATTGACTTCTACTGATGTTAAATCAGCAATAGAGTAATCCATATTTGACCTACTAAACAGATTTCTGGCCAAAGGGTCCTCGATCTTCTGCCAAAGAGTCCCTGATCATGAACTATCTATATATACTCATTGGCTTCTAGTAATGTTAAATCAGTGATAGAGTAGTCCATTTTTGATCTTCAGAACACATTTCTGCATCAAGAGCCCTAGACCATAATTCTCCTTATACATTGTCATAGACTTCTTCTGATCTTAAATCAGACTAGCAGTAGTCCTTATTTGACATTCTGAACATATTTTTGGACCAAGGGTCCACAATCATGAACTTTCTATATATACATACTCTTTGACTTCTGTTGATGTTAAATCGGCAATTGATTAGTCAATATTTCACCAACTGAACAAATATTTGGACAAAGAGTCCCTGAACATTAACTTTTTATACATATTAATAGACTTCTTCGGAAGTTACCTTAGCCAGACAGTAGTCCAAATTTGACCGTCTGAACATATTTATGGCCCAAGAGTCCTCGATCATGAACTTTCTATATACACTTATTGACTTCTACTGATGTTAAATCAGCAATAGAGTAATCCATATTTGACCTACTAAACAGATTTCTGGCCAAAGGGTCCTCGATCTTCTGCCAAAGAGTCCCTGATCATGAACTTTCTATATATACTCATTGGCTTCTAATAGTATTAAATCAGTGATAGAGTAGTCCATTTTTGATCTTCAGAAGACATTACTGCATCAAGAGCCCTAGACCATAATTCTCCTTATACATTGTCATAGACTTCTTCTGATCTTAAATCAGACTAGCAGTAGTCCTTATTTGATATTCTGAACATATTTTTGGACCAAGGGTCCACAATCATGAACTTTCTATATATACATACTCTTTGACTTCTGTTGATGTTAAATCGGCAATTGATTAGTCAATATTTCACCAACTGAACAAATATTTGGACAAAGAGTCCCTGAACATTAACTTTTTATACATATTAATAGACTTCTTCGGAAGTTACCTTAGCCAGACAGTAGTCCAAATTTGACCGTCTGAACATATTTATGGCCCAAGAGTCCTCGATCATGAACTTTCTATATACACTTATTGACTTCTACTGATGTTAAATCAGCAATAGAGTAATCCATATTTGACCTGCTAAACAGATTTCTGGCCAAAGGGTCCTTGATCTTAAATATTCTATACATACTAATTGACTTCTGATATTACATATGCCAGACATTAGTATAGCATATTTCTGGTCCTAGAGTCCTAGATCATGATCTTTCTATAAATTGTCTTTGACTCCTACTGATGTTAAATCAGCAATAGAATAGTCCATATTTAACCTACTGAAATACATTTCTGCCCAAAGGGTTCTCAAACTCAAATAGTATCTGTATACTAATTGTCTTCTACTGATGATAAATCAGCAATAGAGTAGTCCATATTTGAACTACTAAAGAGATGTCTGGCCAAAGAGTATGCAATCTTAAACATTCCATAAATACTAATTGACCCCTGATATTACATAAGAAAGACAGTAGTCCAAATTTGACTTTCTGAACATATTTATGGCCCAAGAGTCCTCGATCATGAACTTTCCTATATACACTTATTGACTTCTACTGATGTTAAATCAGCAATAGAGTAAACCATATTTGACCTACTAAACAGATTTCTGGCCAAAGGGTCCTCGATCTTAAAACATTCTATACATACTAATTGACTTCTGATATTACATATGCCAGACATTAATCCATTTTTACATGGAGAACATATTTCTGGCCAAAGAGTCATAGACCATGATCTTTCTATAAATTGTCATTGACTCCTTTTGATATTAAATCAGCCTAATGCTAGTCCAAATTTGACCATATAAACATATTTATGGCCCAAGAGTCCTTGATCATGAACTTTCTAAACATTGTCATTGACTGCTTTTGATGTTAAATCATCCTAACAGTAGTCGATATTTGAACTTCTGAACATATTTCTGGCCGAAGAGTCCACGATCCTGAACATTCTATGGATACTCATTGACTTCTACTGATGATAAATCAGCAATACAGTAGCCCATTTTTGATCTTTAGGACATATATTTCTGGACCAACAGTCCTAGATCATGATCTTTCTATACATTGTCTGGCCCAAAGGGAACTCGATCTTGAACATACTTTTTGACCTGATTTGACCTTTTAGACCATGATCTTTTTACAAATTGTCATTGACTCCTTTTGATGTTTCATCACCGAAGTAGAATCCTATATTTGACCTTCTGAACATATTTATGGCCCAAGAGTCCTCGATCATGAACTTTCTATATACACTTATTGACTTCTACTGATGTTAAATCAGTAATAGAGTAATCCATATTTGACCTACTAAACAGATTTCTGGCCAAAGGGTCCTCGATCTTCTGCCAAAGAGTCCCTGATCATGAACTATCTATATATACTCATTGGCTTCTGGTAATGTTAAATCAGCGATAGAGTAGTCCATTTTTGATCTTCAGAACACATTTCTGCATCAAGAGCCCTAGACCATAATTCTCCTTATATACATTGTCATAGACTTCTTATGATCTTAAACATTCTATACATACTAATTGACTTCTGATATTACATATGCCAGACATTAGTATAGCATATTTCTGGTCCTAGAGTCCTAGATCATGATCTTTCTATAAATTGTCTTTGACTACTACTGATGTTAAATCAGCAATAGAATAGTCCATATTTAACCTACTGAAATACATTTCTGCCCAAAGGGTTCTCAAACTCAAGTAGTATCTGTATACTAATTGTCTTCTACTGATGATAAATCAGCAGTAGAGTAGTCCATATTTGAACTACTAAAGAGATGTCTGGCCAAAGAGTATGCAATCTTAAACATTCCATAAATACTAATTGACCCCTGATATTACATAAGAAAGACAGTAGTCCAAATTTGACCTTCTGAACATATTTATGGCCCAAGAGTCCTCGATCATGAACTTTCTATATACACTTATTGACTTCTACTGATGTTAAATCAGCAATAAAGTAATCCATATTTGACCTACTAAACAGATTTCTGGCCAAAGGGTCCTCGATCTTCTGCCAAAGAGTCCCTGATCATGAACTATCTATATATACTCATTGGCTTCTTGTAATATTAAATCAGCGATAGAGTAGTCCATTTTTGATCTTCAGAACACATTTCTGCATCAAGAGCCCTAGACCACAATTCTCCTCAAACATTGTCATAGACTTCTTCTGATCTTAAATCAGACTAGCAGTAGTTCTTATTTGACATTCTGAACATATTTTTGGACCAAGGGTCCACAATCATGAACTTTCTATATATATATACTCTTTGACTTCTGTTGATGTTAAATCGGCAATTGATTAGTCCATATTTCACCAACTGAACAAATATTTGGACAAAGAGTCCCTGAACATTAACTTTTTATACATATTAATAGACTTCTTCGGAAGTTACCTTAGCCAGACAGTAGTCCAAATTTTTCCGTCTGAAAATATTTATGGCCCAAGAGTCCTCGATCATGAACTTTCTATATACACTTATTGACTTCTACTGATGTTAAATCAGCAATAGAGTAATCCATATTTGACCTGCTAAACAGATTTCTGGCCAAAGGGTCCTTGATCTTAAACATTCTATACATACTAATTGACTTCTGATATTACATATGCCAGATATTAGTATAGCATATTTCTGGTCCTAGAGTCCTAGATCATGATCTTTCTATAAATTGTCTTTGACTCCTACTGATGTTAAATCAGCAATAGAATAGTCCATATTGAACCTACTGAAATACATTTCTGGCCAAAGGGTACTCAAACTCAAATAGTATCTGTATACTAATTGTCTTCTACTGATGATAAATCAGCAGTAGAGTAGTCCATATTTGAAGTACTACAGAAATGTCTGGCCAAAGAGTACGCAATCTTAAACATTCCATGAAAACTAATTGACCCCTGATATTACATAAGAAAGACAGTAGTCCAAATTTGACCTTCTGAACATATTTATGGCCCAAGAGTCCTCGATAATGAACTTTCCTATATACACTTATTGACTTCTACTGATGTTAAATCAGCAATAGAGTAAACCATATTTGACCTACTAAACAGATTTCTGGCCAAAGGGTCCTCGATCTTAAAACATTCTATTCATACTAATTGACTTCTGATATTACATATGCCAGACATTAATCCATTTTTACACGGAGAACATATTTCTGGCCAAAGAGTCATAGACCATGATCTTTCTATAAATTGTCATTGACTCCTTTTGATATTAAATCAGCCTAATGCTAGTCCAAATTTGACCATATAAACATATTTATGGCCCAAGAGTCCTTGATCATGAACTTTCTATACATTGTCATTGACTGCTTTTGATGTTAAATCATCCTAACAGTAGTCGATATTTGAACTTCTGAACATATTTCTGGCCCAAGAGTCCACGATCCTGAACATTCTATGGATACTCATTGACTTCTACTGATGATAAATCAGCAATAGAGTAGCCCATTTTTGATCTTTAGGACATATATTTCTGGACCAACAGTCCTAGATCATGATCTTTCTATACATTTTCTGGCCCAAAGGGAACTCGATCTTGAACAAACTTTTTGACCTGATTTGACCGTTTAGACCATGATCTTTTTATAAATTGTCATTGACTCCTTTTGATGTGTCATCACCGAAGTAGAATCCCATATTTGACCTTCTGGACATATTTATGGCCCAAGAGTCCTCGATCATGAACTTTCCTATATACACTTATTGACTTCTACTGATGTTAAATCAGCAATAGAGTAATCCATATTTGACCTACTAAACAGATTTCTGGCCAAAGGGTCCTCGATCTTCTGCCAAAGAGTCCCTGATCATGAACTATCTATATATACTCATTGGCTTCTGGTAATGTTAAATCAGCGATAGAGTAGTCCATTTTTGATCTTCAGAACACATTTCTGCATCAAGAGCCCTAGACCATAATTCTCCTTATATACATTGTCATAGACTTCTTATGATCTTAAACATTCTATACATACTAATTGACTTCTGATATTACATATGCCAGACATTAGTATAGCATATTTCTGGTCCTAGAGTCCTAGATCATGATCTTTCTATAAATTGTCTTTGACTACTACTGATGTTAAATCAGCAATAGAATAGTCCATATTTAACCTACTGAAATACATTTCTGCCCAAAGGGTTCTCAAACTCAAGTAGTATCTGTATACTAATTGTCTTCTACTGATGATAAATCAGCAGTAGAGTAGTCCATATTTGAACTACTAAAGAGATGTCTGGCCAAAGAGTATGCAATCTTAAACATTCCATAAATACTAATTGACCCCTGATATTACATAAGAAAGACAGTAGTCCAAATTTGACCTTCTGAACATATTTATGGCCCAAGAGTCCTCAATCATGAACTTTCTATATACACTTATTGACTTCTACTGATGTTAAATCAGCAATAAAGTAATCCATATTTGACCTACTAAACAGATTTCTGGCCAAAGGGTCCTCGATCTTCTGCCAAAGAGTCCCTGATCATGAACTATCTATATATACTCATTGGCTTCTTGTAATATTAAATCAGCGATAGAGTAGTCCATTTTTGATCTTCAGAACACATTTCTGCATCAAGAGCCCTAGACCACAATTCTCCTCATACATTGTCATAGACTTCTTCTGATCTTAAATCAGACTAGCAGTAGTCCTTATTTGACATTCTGAACATATTTTTGGACCAAGGGTCCACAATCATGAACTTTCTATATAAACATACTCTTTGACTTCTGTTGATGTTAAATCGGCAATTGATTAGTCAATATTTCACCAACTGAACAAATATTTGGACAAAGAGTCCCTGAACATTAACTTTTTATACATATTAATAGACTTCTTCGGAAGTTACCTTAGCCAGACAGTAGTCCAAATTTGACTGTCTGAACATATTTATGGCCCAAGAGTCCTCGATCATGAACTTTCTATATACACTTATTGACTTCTACTGATGTTAAATCAGCAATAGAGTAATCCATATTTGACCTACTAAACAGATTTCTGGCCAAAGGGTCCTCGATCTTCTGCCAAAGAGTCCCTGATCATGAACTTTCTATATATACTCATTGGCTTCTAGTAATATTAAATCAGCGATAGAGTAGTCCATTTTTGATCTTCAGAAGACATTTCTGCATCAAGAGCCCTAGACCATAATTCTCCTTATACATTGTCATAGACTTCTTCTGATCTTAAATCAGACTAGCAGTAGTCCTTATTTGACATTCTGAACATATTTTTGGACCAAGGGTCCACAATCATGAACTTTCTATATATACATACTCTTTGACTTCGGTTGATGTTAAAATCGGCAATTGATTAGTCAATATTTCACCAACTGAACAAATATTTGGACAAAGAGTCCCTGAACATTAACTTTTTATACATATTAATAGACTTCTTCGGAAGTTACCTTAGCCAGACAGTAGTCCAAATTTGACCGTCTGAACATATTTATGGCCCAAGACTCCTCGATCATGAACTTTCTATATACACTTATTGACTTCTACTGATGTTAAATCAGCAATACAGTAATCCATATTTGACCTGCTAAACTGATTTCTGGCCAAAGGGTCCTTGATCTTAAACATTCTATACATACTAATTGACTTCTGATATTACATATGCCAGACATTAGTATAGCATATTTCTGGTCCTAGAGTCCTAGATCATGATCTTTCTATAAATTGTCTTTGACTACTACTGATGTTAAATCAGCAATAGAATAGTCCATATTTAACCTACTGAAATACATTTCTGCCCAAAGGGTTCTCAAACTCAAATAGTATCTGTATACTAATTGTCTTCTACTGATGATAAATCAGCAATAGAGTAGTCCATATTTGAACTACTAAAGAGATGTCTGGCCAAAGAGTATGCAATCTTAAACATTCCATAAATACTAATTGACCCCTGATATTACATAAGAAAGACAGTAGTCCAAATTTGACTTTCTGAACATATTTATGGCCCAAGAGTCCTCGATCATGAACTTTCCTATATACACTTATTGACTTCTACTGATGTTAAATCAGCAATAGAGTAAACCATATTTGACCTACTAAACAGATTTCTGGCCAAAGGGTCCTCGATCTTAAAACATTCTATTCATACTAATTGACTTCTGATATTACATATGCCAGACATTAATCCATTTTTACATGGAGAACATATTTCTGGCCAAAGAGTCATAGACCATGATCTTTCTATAAATTGTCATTGACTCCTTTTGATATTAAATCAGCCTAATGCTAGTCCAAATTTGACCATATAAACATATTTATGGCCCAAGAGTCCTTGATCATGAACTTTCTATACATTGTCATTGACTGCTTTTGATGTTAAATCATCCTAACAGTAGTCGATATTTGAACTTCTGAACATATTTCTGGCCCAAGAGTCCACGATCCTGAACATTCTATGGATACTCATTGACTTCTACTGATGATAAATCAGCAATAGAGTAGCCCATTTTTGATCTTTAGGACATATATTTCTGGACCAACAGTCCTAGATCATGATCTTTCTATACATTTTCTGGCCCAAAGGGAACTCGATCTTGAACAAACTTTTTGACCTGATTTGACCGTTTAGACCATGATCTTTTTATAAATTGTCATTGACTCCTTTTGATGTGTCATCACCGAAGTAGAATCCCATATTTGACCTTCTGGACATATTTATGGCCCAAGAGTCCTCGATCATGAACTTTCCTATATACACTTATTGACTTCTACTGATGTTAAATCAGCAATAGAGTAATCCATATTTGACCTACTAAACAGATTTCTGGCCAAAGGGTCCTCGATCTTCTGCCAAAGAGTCCCTGATCATGAACTATCTATATATACTCATTGGCTTCTGGTAATGTTAAATCAGCGATAGAGTAGTCCATTTTTGATCTTCAGAACACATTTCTGCATCAAGAGCCCTAGACCATAATTCTCCTTATATACATTGTCATAGACTTCTTATGATCTTAAACATTCTATACATACTAATTGACTTCTGATATTACATATGCCAGACATTAGGATAGCATATTTCTGGTCCTAGAGTCCTAGATCATGATCTTTCTATAAATTGTCTTTGACTACTACTGATGTTAAATCAGCAATAGAATAGTCCATATTTAACCTACTGAAATACATTTCTGCCCAAAGGGTTCTCAAACTCAAGTAGTATCTGTATACTAATTGTCTTCTACTGATGATAAATCAGCAGTAGAGTAGTCCATATTTGAACTACTAAAGAGATGTCTGGCCAAAGAGTATGCAATCTTAAACATTCCATAAATACTAATTGACCCCTGATATTACATAAGAAAGACAGTAGTCCAAATTTGACCTTCTGAACATATTTATGGCCCAAGAGTCCTCGATCATGAACTTTCTATATACACTTATTGACTTCTACTGATGTTAAATCAGCAATAAAGTAATCCATATTTGACCTACTAAACAGATTTCTGGCCAAAGGGTCCTCGATCTTCTGCCAAAGAGTCCCTGATCATGAACTATCTATATATACTCATTGGCTTCTTGTAATATTAAATCAGCGATAGAGTAGTCCATTTTTGATCTTCAGAACACATTTCTGCATCAAGAGCCCTAGACCACAATTCTCCTCATACATTGTCATAGACTTCTTCTGATCTTAAATCAGACTAGCAGTAGTCCTTATTTGACATTCTGAACATATTTTTGGACCAAGGGTCCACAATCATGAACTTTCTATATATACATACTCTTTGACTTCTGTTGATGTTAAATCGGCAATTGATTAGTCAATATTTCACCAACTGAACAAATATTTGGACAAAGAGTCCCTGAACATTAACTTTTTATACATATTAATAGACTTCTTCGGAAGTTACCTTAGCCAGACAGTAGTCCAAATTTGACTGTCTGAACATATTTATGGCCCAAGAGTCCTCGATCATGAACTTTCTATATACACTTATTGACTTCTACTGATGTTAAATCAGCAATAGAGTAATCCATATTTGACCTACTAAACAGATTTCTGGCCAAAGGGTCCTCGATCTTCTGCCAAAGAGTCCCTGATCATGAACTTTCTATATATACTCATTGGCTTCTAGTAATATTAAATCAGCGATAGAGTAGTCCATTTTTGATCTTCAGAAGACATTTCTGCATCAAGAGCCCTAGACCATAATTCTCCTTATACATTGTCATAGACTTCTTCTGATCTTAAATCAGACTAGCAGTAGTCCTTATTTGACATTCTGAACATATTTTTGGACCAAGGGTCCACAATCATGAACTTTCTATATATACATACTCTTTGACTTCGGTTGATGTTAAAATCGGCAATTGATTAGTCAATATTTCACCAACTGAACAAATATTTGGACAAAGAGTCCCTGAACATTAACTTTTTATACATATTAATAGACTTCTTCGGAAGTTACCTTAGCCAGACAGTAGTCCAAATTTGACCGTCTGAACATATTTATGGCCCAAGACTCCTCGATCATGAACTTTCTATATACACTTATTGACTTCTACTGATGTTAAATCAGCAATACAGTAATCCATATTTGACCTGCTAAACTGATTTCTGGCCAAAGGGTCCTTGATCTTAAACATTCTATACATACTAATTGACTTCTGATATTACATATGCCAGACATTAGTATAGCATATTTCTGGTCCTAGAGTCCTAGATCATGATCTTTCTATAAATTGTCTTTGACTACTACTGATGTTAAATCAGCAATAGAATAGTCCATATTTAACCTACTGAAATACATTTCTGCCCAAAGGGTTCTCAAACTCAAATAGTATCTGTATACTAATTGTCTTCTACTGATGATAAATCAGCAATAGAGTAGTCCATATTTGAACTACTAAAGAGATGTCTGGCCAAAGAGTATGCAATCTTAAACATTCCATAAATACTAATTGACCCCTGATATTACATAAGAAAGACAGTAGTCCAAATTTGACTTTCTGAACATATTTATGGCCCAAGAGTCCTCGATCATGAACTTTCCTATATACACTTATTGACTTCTACTGATGTTAAATCAGCAATAGAGTAAACCATATTTGACCTACTAAACAGATTTCTGGCCAAAGGGTCCTCGATCTTAAAACATTCTATACATACTAATTGACTTCTGATATTACATATGCCAGACATTAATCCATTTTTACATGGAGAACATATTTCTGGCCAAAGAGTCATAGACCATGATCTTTCTATAAATTGTCATTGACTCCTTTTGATATTAAATCAGCCTAATGCTAGTCCAAATTTGACCATATAAACATATTTATGGCCCAAGAGTCCTTGATCATGAACTTTCTATACATTGTCATTGACTGCTTTTGATGTTAAATCATCCTAACAGTAGTCGATATTTGAACTTCTGAACATATTTCTGGCCCAAGAGTCCACGATCCTGAACATTCTATGGATACTCATTGACTTCTACTGATGATAAATCAGCAATAGAGTAGCCCATTTTTGATCTTTAGGACATATATTTCTGGACCAACAGTCCTAGATCATGATCTTTCTATACATTTTCTGGCCCAAAGGGAACTCGATCTTGAACAAACTTTTTGACCTGATATTACATCAGCCTGAAACTAGTCCAAATTTGACCTTATAAACCTATTTATCGCCCAAGAGTCCTAGACCATGATCTTTTTATAAATTGTCATTGACTCCTTTTGATGTTTCATCACCGAAGTAGAATCCCATATTTGACCTTCTGAACATATTTATGGCCCAAGAGTCCTCGATCATGAACTTTCTATATACACTTATTGACTTCTACTGATGTTAAATCAGCAATAGAGTAATCCATATTTGACCTACTAAACAGATTTCTGGCCAAAGGGTCCTCGATCTTCTGCCAAAGAGTCCCTGATCATGAACTTTCTATATATACTCATTGGCTTCTAGTAATATTAAATCAGCGATAGAGTAGTCCATTTTTGATCTTCAGAAGACATTTCTGCATCAAGAGCCCTAGACCATAATTCTCCTTATACATTGTCATAGACTTCTTCTGATCTTAAATCAGACTAGCAGTAGTCCTTATTTGACATTCTGAACATATTTTTGGACCAAGGGTCCACAATCATGAACTTTCTATATATACATACTCTTTGACTTTGGTTGATGTTAAAATCGGCAATTGATTAGTCAATATTTCACCAACTGAACAAATATTTGGACAAAGAGTCCCTGAACATTAACTTTTTATACATATTAATAGACTTCTTCGGAAGTTACCTTAGCCAGACAGTAGTCCAAATTTGACCGTCTGAACATATTTATGGCCCAAGACTCCTCGATCATGAACTTTCTAATATACACTTATTGACTTCTACTGATGTTAAATCAGCAATACAGTAATCCATATTTGACCTGCTAAACTGATTTCTGGCCAAAGGGTCCTTGATCTTAAACATTCTATACATACTAATTGACTTCTGATATTACATATGCCAGACATTAGTATAGCATATTTCTGGTCCTAGAGTCCTAGATCATGATCTTTCTATAAATTGTCTTTGACTACTACTGATGTTAAATCAGCAATAGAATAGTCCATATTTAACCTACTGAAATACATTTCTGCCCAAAGGGTTCTCAAACTCAAATAGTATCTGTATACTAATTGTCTTCTACTGATGATAAATCAGCAATAGAGTAGTCCATATTTGAACTACTAAAGAGATGTCTGGCCAAAGAGTATGCAATCTTAAACATTCCATAAATACTAATTGACCCCTGATATTACATAAGAAAGACAGTAGTCCAAATTTGACTTTCTGAACATATTTATGGCCCAAGAGTCCTCGATCATGAACTTTCCTATATACACTTATTGACTTCTACTGATGTTAAATCAGCAATAGAGTAAACCATATTTGACCTACTAAACAGATTTCTGGCCAAAGGGTCCTCGATCTTAAAACATTCTATACATACTAATTGACTTCTGATATTACATATGCCAGACATTAATCCATTTTTACATGGAGAACATATTTCTGGCCAAAGAGTCATAGACCATGATCTTTCTATAAATTGTCATTGACTCCTTTTGATATTAAATCAGCCTAATGCTAGTCCAAATTTGACCATATAAACATATTTATGGCCCAAGAGTCCTTGATCATGAACTTTCTATACATTGTCATTGACTGCTTTTGATGTTAAATCATCCTAACAGTAGTCGATATTTGAACTTCTGAACATATTTCTGGCCCAAGAGTCCACGATCCTGAACATTCTATGGATACTCATTGACTTCTACTGATGATAAATCAGCAATAGAGTAGCCCATTTTTGATCTTTAGGACATATATTTCTGGACCAACAGTCCTAGATCATGATCTTTCTATACATTTTCTGGCCCAAAGGGAACTCGATCTTGAACAAACTTTTTGACCTGATTTGACCGTTTAGACCATGATCTTTTTATAAATTGTCATTGACTCCTTTTGATGTTTCATCACCGAAGTAGAATCCCATATTTGACCTTCTGAACATATTTATGGCCCAAGAGTCCTCGATCATGAACTTTCTATATACACTTATTGACTTCTACTGATGTTAAATCAGCAATAGAGTAATCCATATTTGACCTACTAAACAGATTTCTGGCCAAAGGGTCCTCGATCTTCTGCCAAAGAGTCCCTGATCATGAACTATCTATATATACTCATTGGCTTCTAGTAATGTTAAATCAGCGATAGAGTAGTCCATTTTTGATCTTCAGAACACATTTCTGCATCAAGAGCCCTAGACCATAATTCTCCTTATACATTGTCATAGACTTCTGATCTTAAATCAGACTAGCAGTAGTCCTTATTTGACATTCTGAACATATTTTTGGACCAAGGGTCCACAATCATGAACTTTCTATATATACATACTCTTTGACTTCTGTTGATGTTAAATCGGCAATTGATTAGTCAATATTTCACCAACTGAACAAATATTTGGACAAAGAGTCCCTGAACATTAACTTTTTATTCATATTAATAGACTTCTTCGGAAAATACCTTAGCCAGACAGTAGTCCAAATTTGACCGTCTGAACATATTTATGGCCCAAGAGTCCTCGATCATGAACTTTCTATATACACTTATTGACTTCTACTGATGTTAAATCAGCAATAGAGTAAACCATATTTGACCTACTAAACAGATTTCTGGCCAAAGGGTCCTCGATCTTAAAACATTCTATACATACTAATTGACTTCTGATATTACATATGCCAGACATTAATCCATTTTTACATGGAGAACATATTTCTGGCCAAAGAGTCATAGACCATGATCTTTCTATAAATTGTCATTGACTCCTTTTGATATTAAATCAGCCTAATGCTAGTCCAAATTTGACCATATAAACATATTTATGGCCCAAGAGTCCTTGATCATGAACTTTCTATACATTGTCATTGACTGCTTTTGATGTTAAATCATCCTAACAGTAGTCGATATTTGAACTTCTGAACATATTTCTGGCCCAAGAGTCCACGATCCTGAACATTCTATGGATACTCATTGACTTCTACTGATGATAAATCAGCAATAGAGTAGCCCATTTTTGATCTTTAGGACATATATTTCTGGACCAACAGTCCTAGATCATGATCTTTCTATACATTGTCTGGCCCAAAGGGAACTCGATCTTGAACATACTTTTTGACCTGATTTGTCGTCTTAGACCATGATCTTTTTATAAATTGTCATTGACTCCTTTTGATGTTTCATCACCGAAGTAGAATTCCATATTTGACCTTCTGAACATATTTATGGCCCAAGAGTCCTCGATCATGAACTTTCTATATACACTTATTGACTTCTACTGATGTTAAATCAGCAATAGAGTAATCCATATTTGACCTACTAAACAGATTTCTGGCCAAAGGGTCCTCGATCTTCTGCCAAAGAGTCCCTGATCATGAACTTTCTATATATACTCATTGGCTTCTAGTAATGTTAAATCAGCGATAGAGCAGTCCATTTTTGATCTTCAGAACACATTTCTGCATCAAGAGCCCTAGACCATAATCCTCCTTATACATTGTCATAGACTTCTTCTGATCTTAAATCAGACTAGCAGTAGTCCTTATTTGACATTCTGAACATATTTTTGGACCAAGGGTCCACAATCATGAACTTTCTATATATACATACTCTTTGACTTCTGTTGATGTTAAATCGGCAATTGATTAGTCCATATTTCACCAACTGAACAAATATTTGGACAAAGAGTCCCTGAACATTAACTTTTTATACATATTAATAGACTTCTTCGGAAGTTACCTTAGCCAGACAGTAGTCCAAATTTGACCGTCTGAACATATTTATGGCCCAAGAGTCCTCGATCATGAACTTTCTAATATACACTTATTGACTTCTACTGATGTTAAATCAGCAATAGAGTAATCCATATTTGACCTGCTAAACAGATTTCTGGCCAAAGGGTCCTTGATCTTAAACATTCTATACATACTAATTGACTTCTGATATTACATATGCCAGACATTAGGATAGCATATTTCTGGTCCTAGAGTCCTAGATCATGATCTTTCTATAAATTGTCTTTGACTCCTACTGATGTTAAATCAGCAATAGAATAGTCCATATTTAACCTACTGAAATACATTTCTGCCCAAAGGGTTCTCAAACTCAAATAGTATCTGTATACTAATTGTCTTCTACTGATGATAAATCAGCAGTAGAGTAGTCCATATTTGAACTACTAAAGAAATGTCTGGCCAAAGAGTACGCAGTCTTAAACATTCCATAAATACTAATTGACCCCTGATATTACATAAGAAAGACAGTAGTCCAAATTTGACCTTCTGAACATATTTATGGCCCAAGAGTCCTCGATAATGAACTTTCCTATATACACTTATTGACTTCTACTGATGTTAAATCAGCAATAGAGTAAATCATATTTGACCTACTAAACAGATTTCTGGCCAAAGGGTCCTCGATCTTAAAACATTCTATACATACTAATTGACTTCTGATATTACATATGCCAGACATTAATCCATTTTTACATGGAGAACATATTTCTGGCCAAAGAGTCATAGACCATGATCTTTCTATAAATTGTCATTGACTCCTTTTGATATTAAATCAGCCTAATGCTAGTCCAAATTTGACCATATAAACATATTTATGGCCCAAGAGTCCTTGATCATGAACTTTCTATACATTGTCATTGACTGCTTTTGATGTTAAATCATCCTAACAGTAGTCGATATTTGAACTTCTGAACATATTTCTGGCCCAAGAGTCCACGATCCTGAACATTCTATGGATACTCATTGACTTCTACTGATGATAAATCAGCAATAGAGTAGCCCATTTTTGATCTTTAGGACATATATTTCTGGACCAACAGTCCTAGATCATGATCTTTCTATACATTGTCTGGCCCAAAGGGAACTCGATCTTGAACATACTTTTTGACCTGATTTGACCTTTTAGACCATGATCTTTTTATAAATTGTCATTGACTCCTTTTGATGTTTCATCACCGAAGTAGAATCCCATATTTGACCTTCTGAACATATTTATGGCCCAAGAGTCCTCGATCATGAACTTTCTATATACACTTATTGACTTCTACTGATGTTAAATCAGCAATAGAGTAATCCATATTTGACCTACTAAACAGATTTCTGGCCAAAGGGTCCTCGATCTTCTGCCAAAGAGTCCCTGATCATGAACTATCTATATATACTCATTGGCTTCTAGTAATGTTAAATCAGTGATAGAGTAGTCCATTTTTGATCTTCAGAACACATTTCTGCATCAAGAGCCCTAGACCATAATTCTCCTTATACATTGTCATAGACTTCTTCTGATCTTAAATCAGACTAGCAGTAGTCCTTATTTGACATTCTGAACATATTTTTGGACCAAGGGTCCACAATCATGAACTTTCTATATATACATACTCTTTGACTTCTGTTGATGTTAAATCGGCAATTGATTAGTCAATATTTCACCAACTGAACAAATATTTGGACAAAGAGTCCCTGAACATTAACTTTTTATACATATTAATAGACTTCTTCGGAAGTTACCTTAGCCAGACAGTAGTCCAAATTTGACCGTCTGAACATATTTATGGCCCAAGAGTCCTCGATCATGAACTTTCTATATACACTTATTGACTTCTACTGATGTTAAATCAGCAATAGAGTAATCCATATTTGACCTACTAAACAGATTTCTGGCCAAAGGGTCCTCGATCTTCTGCCAAAGAGTCCCTGATCATGAACTTTCTATATATACTCATTGGCTTCTAATAGTATTAAATCAGTGATAGAGTAGTCCATTTTTGATCTTCAGAAGACATTTCTGCATCAAGAGCCCTAGACCATAATTCTCCTTATACATTGTCATAGACTTCTTCTGATCTTAAATCAGACTAGCAGTAGTCCTTATTTGACATTCTGAACATATTTTTGGACCAAGGGTCCACAATCATGAACTTTCTATATATACATACTCTTTGACTTCTGTTGATGTTAAATCGGCAATTGATTAGTCAATATTTCACCAACTGAACAAATATTTGGACAAAGAGTCCCTGAACATTAACTTTTTATACATATTAATAGACTTCTTCGGAAGTTACCTTAGCCAGACAGTAGTCCAAATTTGACCGTCTGAACATATTTATGGCCCAAGAGTCCTCGATCATGAACTTTCTAATATACACTTATTGACTTCTACTGATGTTAAATCAGCAATAGAGTAATCCATATTTGACCTGCTAAACAGATTTCTGGCCAAAGGGTCCTTGATCTTAAACATTCTATACATACTAATTGACTTCTGATATTACATATGCCAGACATTAGTATAGCATATTTCTGGTCCTAGAGTCCTAGATCATGATCTTTCTATAAATTGTCTTTGACTCCTACTGATGTTAAATCAGCAATAGAATAGTCCATATTTAACCTACTGAAATACATTTCTGCCCAAAGGGTTCTCAAACTCAAATAGTATCTGTATACTAATTGTCTTCTACTGATGATAAATCAGCAATAGAGTAGTCCATATTTGAACTACTAAAGAGATGTCTGGCCAAAGAGTATGCAATCTTAAACATTCCATAAATACTAATTGACCCCTGATATTACATAAGAAAGACAGTAGTCCAAATTTGACTTTCTGAACATATTTATGGCCCAAGAGTCCTCGATCATGAACTTTCCTATATACACTTATTGACTTCTACTGATGTTAAATCAGCAATAGAGTAAACCATATTTGACCTACTAAACAGATTTCTGGCCAAAGGGTCCTCGATCTTAAAACATTCTATACATACTAATTGACTTCTGATATTACATATGCCAGACATTAATCCATTTTTACATGGAGAACATATTTCTGGCCAAAGAGTCATAGACCATGATCTTTCTATAAATTGTCATTGACTCCTTTTGATATTAAATCAGCCTAATGCTAGTCCAAATTTGACCATATAAACATATTTATGGCCCAAGAGTCCTTGATCATGAACTTTCTATACATTGTCATTGACTGCTTTTGATGTTAAATCATCCTAACAGTAGTCGATATTTGAACTTCTGAACATATTTCTGGCCCAAGAGTCCACGATCCTGAACATTCTATGGATACTCATTGACTTCTACTGATGATAAATCAGCAATAGAGTAGCCCATTTTTGATCTTTAGGACATATATTTCTGGACCAACAGTCCTAGATCATGATCTTTCTATACATTGTCTGGCCCAAAGGGAACTCGATCTTGAACATACTTTTTGACCTGATTTGACCGTTTAGACCATGATCTTTTTATAAATTGTCATTGACTCCTTTTGATGTTTCATCACCGAAGTAGAATCCCATATTTGACCTTCTGAACATATTTATGGCCCAAGAGTCCTCGATCATGAACTTTCTATATACACTTATTGACTTCTACTGATGTTAAATCAGCAATAGAGTAATCCATATTTGACCTACTAAACAGATTTCTGGCCAAAGGGTCCTCGATCTTCTGCCAAAGAGTCCCTGATCATGAACTATCTATATATACTCATTGGCTTCTAGTAATGTTAAATCAGCGATAGAGTAGTCCATTTTTGATCTTCAGAACACATTTCTGCATCAAGAGCCCTAGACCATAATTCTCCTTATACATTGTCATAGACTTCTGATCTTAAATCAGACTAGCAGTAGTCCTTATTTGACATTCTGAACATATTTTTGGACCAAGGGTCCACAATCATGAACTTTCTATATATACATACTCTTTGACTTCTGTTGATGTTAAATCGGCAATTGATTAGTCAATATTTCACCAACTGAACAAATATTTGGACAAAGAGTCCCTGAACATTAACTTTTTATACATATTAATAGACTTCTTCGGAAGTTACCTTAGCCAGACAGTAGTCCAAATTTGACCGTCTGAACATATTTATGGCCCAAGAGTCCTCGATCATGAACTTTCTATATACACTTATTGACTTCTACTGATGTTAAATCAGCAATAGAGTAATCCATATTTGACCTACTAAACAGATTTCTGGCCAAAGGGTCCTCGATCTTCTGCCAAAGAGTCCCTGATCATGAACTTTCTATATATACTCATTGGCTTCTAGTAATGTTAAATCAGCGATAGAGCAGTCCATTTTTGATCTGCAGAACACATTTCTGCATCAAGAGCCCTAGACCATAATCCTCCTTATACATTGTCATGGACTTCTTCTGATCTTAAATCAGACTAGCAGTAGTCCTTATTTGACATTCTGAACATATTTTTGGACCAAGGGTCCACAATCATGAACTTTCTATATATACATACTCTTTGACTTCTGTTGATGTTAAATCGGCAATTGATTAGTCAATATTTCACCAACTGAACAAATATTTGGACAAAGAGTCCCTGAACATTAACTTTTTATACATATTAATAGACTTCTTCGGAAAATACCTTAGCCAGACAGTAGTCCAAATTTGACCGTCTGAACATATTTATGGCCCAAGAGTCCTCGATCATGAACTTTCTATATACACTTATTGACTTCTACTGATGTTAAATCAGCAATAGAGTAAACCATATTTGACCTACTAAACAGATTTCTGGCCAAAGGGTCCTCGATCTTAAAACATTCTATACATACTAATTGACTTCTGATATTACATATGCCAGACATTAATCCATTTTTACATGGAGAACATATTTCTGGCCAAAGAGTCATAGACCATGATCTTTCTATAAATTGTCATTGACTCCTTTTGATATTAAATCAGCCTAATGCTAGTCCAAATTTGACCATATAAACATATTTATGGCCCAAGAGTCCTTGATCATGAACTTTCTATACATTGTCATTGACTGCTTTTGATGTTAAATCATCCTAACAGTAGTCGATATTTGAACTTCTGAACATATTTCTGGCCCAAGAGTCCACGATCCTGAACATTCTATGGATACTCATTGACTTCTACTGATGATAAATCAGCAATAGAGTAGCCCATTTTTGATCTTTAGGACATATATTTCTGGACCAACAGTCCTAGATCATGATCTTTCTATACATTGTCTGGCCCAAAGGGAACTCGATCTTGAACAAACTTTTTGACCTGATTTGACCGTTTAGACCATGATCTTTTTATAAATTGTCATTGACTCCTTTTGATGTTTCATCACCGAAGTAGAATCCCATATTTGACCTTCTGAACATATTTATGGCCCAAGAGTCCTCGATCATGAACTTTCTATATACACTTATTGACTTCTACTGATGTTAAATCAGCAATAGAGTAATCCATATTTGACCTACTAAACAGATTTCTGGCCAAAGGGTCCTCGATCTTCTGCCAAAGAGTCCCTGATCATGAACTATCTATATATACTCATTGGCTTCTAGTAATGTTAAATCAGCGATAGAGTAGTCCATTTTTGATCTTCAGAACACATTTCTGCATCAAGAGCCCTAGACCATAATTCTCCTTATACATTGTCATAGACTTCTGATCTTAAATCAGACTAGCAGTAGTCCTTATTTGACATTCTGAACATATTTTTGGACCAAGGGTCCACAATCATGAACTTTCTATATATACATACTCTTTGACTTCTGTTGATGTTAAATCGGCAATTGATTAGTCAATATTTCACCAACTGAACAAATATTTGGACAAAGAGTCCCTGAACATTAACTTTTTATACATATTAATAGACTTCTTCGGAAGTTACCTTAGCCAGACAGTAGTCCAAATTTGACCGTCTGAACATATTTATGGCCCAAGAGTCCTCGATCATGAACTTTCTATATACACTTATTGACTTCTACTGATGTTAAATCAGCAATAGAGTAATCCATATTTGACCTACTGAACAGATTTCTGGCCAAAGGGTCCTCGATCTTCTGCCAAAGAGTCCCTGATCATGAACTTTCTATATATACTCATTGGCTTCTAGTAATGTTAAATCAGCGATAGAGCAGTCCATTTTTGATCTGCAGAACACATTTCTGCATCAAGAGCCCTAGACCATAATCCTCCTTATACATTGTCATGGACTTCTTCTGATCTTAAATCAGACTAGCAGTAGTCCTTATTTGACATTCTGAACATATTTTTGGACCAAGGGTCCACAATCATGAACTTTCTATATATACATACTCTTTGACTTCTGTTGATGTTAAATCGGCAATTGATTAGTCAATATTTCACCAACTGAACAAATATTTGGACAAAGAGTCCCTGAACATTAACTTTTTATACATTGTCTGGCCCAAAGGGAACTCGATCTTGAACATACTTTTTGACCTGATTTGACCTTTTAGACCATGATCTTTTTATAAATTGTCATTGACTAATTTTGATGTTTCATCACCGAAGTAGAATTCCATATTTGACCTTCTGAACATATTTATGGCCCAAGAGTCCTCGATCATGAACTTTCTATATACACTTATTGACTTCTACTGATGTTAAATCAGCAATAGAGTAAACCATATTTGACCTACTAAACAGATTTCTGGCCAAAGGGTCCTCGATCTTAAAACATTCTATACATACTAATTGACTTCTGATATTACATATGCCAGACATTAATCCATTTTTACATGGAGAACATATTTCTGGCCAAAGAGTCATAGACCATGATCTTTCTATAAATTGTCATTGACTCCTTTTGATATTAAATCAGCCTAATGCTAGTCCAAATTTGACCATATAAACATATTTATGGCCCAAGAGTCCTTGATCATGAACTTTCTATACATTGTCATTGACTGCTTTTGATGTTAAATCATCCTAACAGTAGTCGATATTTGAACTTCTGAACATATTTCTGGCCCAAGAGTCCACGATCCTGAACATTCTATGGATACTCATTGACTTCTACTGATGATAAATCAGCAATAGAGTAGCCCATTTTTGATCTTTAGGACATATATTTCTGGACCAACAGTCCTAGATCATGATCTTTCTATACATTGTCTGGCCCAAAGGGAACTCGATCTTGAACATACTTTTTGACCTGATTTGACCGTTTAGACCATGATCTTTTTATAAATTGTCATTGACTCCTTTTGATGTTTCATCACCGAAGTAGAATTCCATATTTGACCTTCTGAACATATTTATGGCCCAAGAGTCCTCGATCATGAACTTTCTATATACACTTATTGACTTCTACTGATGTTAAATCAGCAATAGAGTAATCCATATTTGACCTACTAAACAGATTTCTGGCCAAAGGGTCCTCGATCTTCTGCCAAAGAGTCCCTGATCATGAACTATCTATGTATACTCATTGGCTTCTAGTAATGTTAAATCAGCGATAGAGTAGTCCATTTTTTATCTTCAGAACACATTTCTGCATCAAGAGCCCTAGACCATAATTCTCCTTATACATTGTCATAGACTTCTTCTGATCTTAAATCAGACTAGCAGTAGTCCTTATTTGACATTCTGAACATATTTTTGGACCAAGGGTCCACAATCATGAACTTTCTATATATACATACTCTTTGACTTCTGTTGATGTTCAATTGGCAATAGTCAATTTTTCACCAACTGAACAAATATTTGGACAAAGAGTCCCTGAACATTAACTTTTTATACATATTAATAGACTTCTTCGGAAAATACCTTAGCCAGACAGTAGTCCAAATTTGACCGTCTGAACATATTTATGGCCCAAGAGTCCTCGATCATGAACTTTCTATATAAACTTATTGACTTCTACTGATGTTAAATCAGCAATAGAGTAATCCATATTTGACCTGCTAAACAGATTTCTGGCCAAAGGGTCCTTGATCTTAAACATTCTATACATACTAATTGACTTCTGATATTACATATGCCAGATATTAGTATAGCATATTTCTGGTCCTAGAGTCCTAGATCATGATCTTTCTATAAATTGTCTTTGACTCCTACTGATGTTAAATCAGCAATAGAATAGTCCATATTGAACCTACTGAAATACATTTCTGGCCAAAGGGTACTCAAACTCAAATAGTATCTGTATAATAATTGTCTTCTACTGATGATAAATCAGCAGTAGAGTAGTCCATATTTGAACTACTAAAGAAATGTCTGGCCAAAGAGTACGCAGTCTTAAACATTCCATAAATACTAATTGACCCCTGATATTACATAAGAAAGACAGTAGTCCAAATTTGACCTTCTGAACATATTTATGGCCCAAGAGTCCTCGATAATGAACTTTCCTATATACACTTATTGACTTCTACTGATGTTAAATCAGCAATAGAGTAAATCATATTTGACCTACTAAACAGATTTCTGGCCAAAGGGTCCTCGATCTTAAAACATTCTATACATACTAATTGACTTCTGATATTACATATGCCAGACATTAATCCATTTTTACATGGAGAACATATTTCTGGCCAAAGAGTCATAGACCATGATCTTTCTATAAATTGTCATTGACTCCTTTTGATATTAAATCAGCCTAATGCTAGTCCAAATTTGACCATATAAACATATTTATGGCCCAAGAGTCCTTGATCATGAACTTTCTATACATTGTCATTGACTGCTTTTGATGTTAAATCATCCTAACAGTAGTCGATATTTGAACTTCCGAACATATTTCTGGCCCAAGAGTCCACGATCCTGAACATTCTATGGATACTCATTGACTTCTACTGATGATAAATCAGCAATAGAGTAGCCCATTTTTGATCTTTAGGACATATATTTCTGGACCAACAGTCCTAGATCATGATCTTTCTATACATTGTCTGGCCCAAAGGGAACTCGATCTTGAACATACTTTTTGACCTGATTTGACCTTTTAGACCATGATCTTTTTATAAATTGTCATTGACTAATTTTGATGTTTCATCACCGAAGTAGAATTCCATATTTGACCTTCTGAACATATTTATGGCCCAAGAGTCCTCGATCATGAACTTTCTATATACACTTATTGACTTCTACTGATGTTAAATCAGCAATAGAGTAAACCATATTTGACCTACTAAACAGATTTCTGGCCAAAGGGTCCTCGATCTTAAAACATTCTATACATACTAATTGACTTCTGAAATTACATATGCCAGACATTAATCCATTTTTACATGGAGAACATATTTCTGGCCAAAGAGTCATAGACCATGATCTTTCTATAAATACTCATTGACTTCTAGTAATATTAAATCAGCCTAATAGAGTAGTCCATTTTTGATCTTCAGAACACATTTCTGCATCAAGAGCCCTAGACCATGAATTCTCTATACATTGTCATTGACTTCTTTTGATCTTAAATCAGACTAACAGTATTCTTTATTTGACATTCTGAACATATTTCTGGCCCAAGGGTCCACGATCATGAACTTTCTATATACACTTACTCAGTGACTTCTACTGATGATAAATCAGCAATAGAGTAGCCCATTTTTGATCTTTAGGACATATATTTCTGGACCAACAGTCCTAGATCATGATCTTTCTATACATTGTCTGGCCCAAAGGGAACTCGATCTTGAACATACTTTTTGACCTGATACTACATCAGCCTGAAACTAGTCCAAATTTGACCTTATGAACAAATATTTGGACAAAGAGTCCTAGAACATGATCTTTTTATACATATTAATTGACTTCTTCGGAAGTTACCTTAGCCAGACAGTAGAATTCCATATTTGACCTTCTGAACATATTTATGGCCCAAGAGTCCTCGATCATGAACTTTCTATATACACTTATTGACTTCTACTGATGTTAAATCAGCAATAGAGTAATCCATATTTGACCTACTAAACAGATTTCTGGCCAAAGGGTCCTCGATCTTCTGCCAAAGAGTCCCTGATCATGAACTTTCTATATATACTCATTGGCTTCTAGTAATGTTAAATCAGCGATATAGCAGTCCATTTTTGATCTTCAGAACACATTTCTGCATCAAGAGCCCTAGACCATAATCCTCCTTATACATTGTCATAGACTTCTTCTGATCTTAAATCAGACTAGCAGTAGTTCTTATTTGACATTCTGAACATATTTTTGGACCAAGGGTCCACAATCATGAACTTTATATATATATATATACTCTTTGACTTCTGTTGATGTTAAATCGGCAATTGATTAGTCCATATTTCACCAACTGAACAAATATTTGGACAAAGAGTCCCTGAACATTAACTTTTTATACATATTAATAGACTTCTTCGGAAGTTACCTTAGCCAGACAGTAGTCCAAATTTTTCCGTCTGAAAATATTTATGGCCCAAGAGTCCTCGATCATGAACTTTCTATATACACTTATTGACTTCTACTGATGTTAAATCAGCAATAGAGTAATCCATATTTGACCTGCTAAACAGATTTCTGGCCAAAGGGTCCTTGATCTTAAACATTCTATACATACTAATTGACTTCTGATATTACATATGCCAGATATTAGTATAGCATATTTCTGGTCCTAGAGTCCTAGATCATGATCTTTCTATAAATTGTCTTTGACTCCTACTGATGTTAAATCAGCAATAGAATAGTCCATATTGAACCTACTGAAATACATTTCTGGCCAAAGGGTACTCAAACTCAAATAGTATCTGTATAATAATTGTCTTCTACTGATGATAAATCAGCAGTAGAATAGTCCATATTTGAACTACTAAAGAAATGTCTGGCCAAAGAGTACGCAGTCTTAAACATTCCATAAATACTAATTGACCCCTGATATTACATAAGAAAGACAGTAGTCCAAATTTGACCTTCTGAACATATTTATGGCCCAAGAGTCCTCGATCATGAACTTTCTATATACACTTATTGACTTCTACTGATGTTAAATCAGCAATAGAGTAAACCATATTTGACCTACTAAACAGATTTCTGGCCAAAGGGTCCTCGATCTTAAAACATTCTATACATACTAATTGACTTCTGATATTACATATGCCAGACATTAATCCATTTTTACATGGAGAACATATTTCTGGCCAAAGAGTCATAGACCATGATCTTTCTATAAATTGTCATTGACTCCTTTTGATATTAAATCAGCCTAATGCTAGTCCAAATTTGACCATATAAACATATTTATGGCCCAAGAGTCCTTGATCATGAACTTTCTATACATTGTCATTGACTGCTTTTGATGTTAAATCATCCTAACAGTAGTCGATATTTGAACTTCTGAACATATTTCTGGCCCAAGAGTCCACGATCCTGAACATTCTATGGATACTCATTGACTTCTACTGATGATAAATCAGCAATAGAGTAGCCCATTTTTGATCTTTAGGACATATATTTCTGGACCAACAGTCCTAGATCATGATCTTTCTATACATTGTCTGGCCCAAAGGGAACTCGATCTTGAACATACTTTTTGACCTGATTTGACCTTTTAGACCATGATCTTTTTATAAATTGTCATTGACTCCTTTTGATGTTTCATCACCGAAGTAGAATTCCATATTTGACCTTCTGAACATATTTATGGCCCAAGAGTCCTCGATCATGAACTTTCTATATACACTTATTGACTTCTACTGATGTTAAATCAGCAATAGAGTAATCCATATTTGACCTACTAAACAGATTTCTGGCCAAAGGGTCCTCGATCTTCTGCCAAAGAGTCCCTGATCATGAACTTTCTATATATACTCATTGGCTTCTAGTAATGTTAAATCAGCGATAGAGTAGTCCATTTTTGATCTTCAGAACACATTTCTGCATCAAGAGCCCTAGACCATAATTCTCCTTATACATTGTCATAGACTTCTGATCTTAAATCAGACTAGCAGTAGTCCTTATTTGACATTCTGAACATATTTTTGGACCAAGGGTCCACAATCATGAACTTTCTATATATATATACTCTTTGACTTCTGTTGATGTTAAATCGGCAATTGATTAGTCCATATTTCACCAACTGAACAAATATTTGGACAAAGAGTCCCTGAACATTAACTTTTTATACATATTCATAGACTTCTTTGGAAGTTACCTTAGCCAGACAGGAGTCCGTTTTTGACCTTCTGAACATATTTCAGACCCAAGAGTCCTAGAACATGAACTTTCCATATATACTCATTGACTTCTGATGTTAAATCAGCAATAGAGTAGTCCATATTTGACTTACTACACAGATTTCTGGCCAAAGGGTACTCGATTCTAAACATTCTATACATACTTATTGACTTCTGATATTACATAAGCTAGACATTAGGCCATTTTGCCATTGAGAACATATTTCTGGCCAAAGAGTCATAGACCATGATATTTCTATAAATTGTCATTGGCTTCTAGTAATGTTAAATCAGCGATAGAGCTAGTCCATTTTTGATCATGCAGAACACATTTCTGCATCAAGAGTCCTAGACCATAATCCTCCTTATACATTGTCATAGACTTCTTCTGATCTTAAATCAGACTAGCACTAGTCCTTATTTGACATTCTGAACATATTTTTGGACCAAGGGTCCACAATCATGAACTTTCTATATATATATATACTCTTTGACTTCTGTTGCTGTTAAATTGGCAATTGATTAGTCCATATTTCACCAACTGAACAAATATTTCTGGACAAAGAGTCCCTGAACATTAACTTTTTATACATTGTCTGGCCCAAAGGGAACTCGATCTTGAACATACTTTTTGACCTGATTTGACCTTTTAGACCATGATCTTTTTATAAATTGTCATTGACTAATTTTGATGTTTCATCACCGAAGTAGAATTCCATATTTGACCTTCTGAACATATTTATGGCCCAAGAGTCCTCGATCATGAACTTTCTATATACACTTATTGACTTCTACTGATGTTAAATCAGCAATAGAGTAAACCATATTTGACCTACTAAACAGATTTCTGGCCAAAGGGTCCTCGATCTTAAAACATTCTATACATACTAATTGACTTCTGATATTACATATGCCAGACATTAATCCATTTTTACATGGAGAACATATTTCTGGCCAAAGAGTCATAGACCATGATCTTTCTATAAATTGTTATTGACTCCTTTTGATATTAAATCAGCCTAATGCTAGTCCAAATTTGACCATATAAACATATTTATGGTCCAAGGGTCCTTGATCATGAACTTTCTATACATTGTCATTGACTGCTTTTGATGTTAAATCATCCTAACAGTAGTCGATATTTGAACTTCTGAACATATTTCTGGCCCAAGAGTCCACGATCCTGAACATTCTATGGATAGTCATTGACTTCTACTGATGATAAATCAGCAATAGAGTAGCCCATTTTTGATCTTTAGGACATATATTTCTGGACCAACAGTCCTAGATCATGATCTTTCTATACATTGTCTGGCCCAAAGGGAACTCGATCTTGAACATACTTTTTGACCTGATACTACATCAGCCTGAAACTAGTCCAAATTTGACCTTATGAACCTATTTATTGCCAAAGAGTCCTAGACCATGATCTTTTTATAAATTGTCATTGACTCCTTTTGATGTTTCATCACCGAAGTAGAATTCCATATTTGACCTTCTGAACATATTTATGGCCCAAGAGTCCTCGATCATGAACTTTCTATATACACTTATTGACTTCTACTGATGTTAAATCAGCAATAGAGTAATCCATATTTGACCTACTAAACAGATTTCTGGCCAAAGGGTCCTCGATCTTCTGCCAAAGAGTCCCTGATCATGAACTTTCTATATATACTCATTGGCTTCTAGTAATGTTAAATCAGCGATATAGCAGTCCATTTTTGATCTTCAGAACACATTTCTGCATCAAGAGCCCTAGACCATAATCCTCCTTATACATTGTCATAGACTTCTTCTGATCTTAAATCAGACTAGCAGTAGTTCTTATTTGACATTCTGAACATATTTTTGGACCAAGGGTCCACAATCATGAACTTTATATATATATATATACTCTTTGACTTCTGTTGATGTTAAATCGGCAATTGATTAGTCCATATTTCACCAACTGAACAAATATTTGGACAAAGAGTCCCTGAACATTAACTTTTTATACATATTAATAGACTTCTTCGGAAGTTACCTTAGCCAGACAGTAGTCCAAATTTTTCCGTCTGATAATATTTATGGCCCAAGAGTCCTCGATCATGAACTTTCTAATATACACTTATTGACTTCTACTGATGTTAAATCAGCAATAGAGTAATCCATATTTGACCTGCTAAACAGATTTCTGGCCAAAGGGTCCTTGATCTTAAACATTCTATACATACTAATTGACTTCTGATATTACATATGCCAGATATTAGTATAGCATATTTCTGGTCCTAGAGTCCTAGATCATGATCTTTCTATAAATTGTCTTTGACTCCTACTGATGTTAAATCAGCAATAGAATAGTCCATATTGAACCTACTGAAATACATTTCTGGCCAAAGGGTACTCAAACTCAAATAGTATCTGTATAATAATTGTCTTCTACTGATGATAAATCAGCAGTAGAGTAGTCCATATTTGAACTACTAAAGAAATGTCTGGCCAAAGAGTACGCAGTCTTAAACATTCCATAAATACTAATTGACCCCTGATATTACATAAGAAAGACAGTAGTCCAAATTTGACCTTCTGAACATATTTATGGCCCAAGAGTCCTCGATAATGAACTTTCCTATATACACTTATTGACTTCTACTGATGTTAAATCAGCAATAGAGTAAACCATATTTGACCTACTAAACAGATTTCTGGCCAAAGGGTCCTCGATCTTAAAACATTCTATACATACTAATTGACTTCTGATATTACATATGCCAGACATTAATCCATTTTTACATGGAGAACATATTTCTGGCCAAAGAGTCATAGACCATGATCTTTCTATAAATTGTTATTGACTCCTTTTGATATTAAATCAGCCTAATGCTAGTCCAAATTTGACCATATAAACATATTTATGGTCCAAGGGTCCTTGATCATGAACTTTCTATACATTGTCATTGACTGCTTTTGATGTTAAATCATCCTAACAGTAGTCGATATTTGAACTTCTGAACATATTTCTGGCCCAAGAGTCCACGATCCTGAACATTCTATGGATAGTCATTGACTTCTACTGATGATAAATCAGCAATAGAGTAGCCCATTTTTGATCTTTAGGACATATATTTCTGGACCAACAGTCCTAGATCATGATCTTTCTATACATTGTCTGGCCCAAAGGGAACTCGATCTTGAACATACTTTTTGACCTGATACTACATCAGCCTGAAACTAGTCCAAATTTGACCTTATGAACCTATTTATTGCCAAAGAGTCCTAGACCATGATCTTTTTATAAATTGTCATTGACTCCTTTTGATGTTTCATCACCGAAGTAGAATCCCATATTTGACCTTCTGAACATATTTATGGCCCAAGAGTCCTCGATCATGAACTTTCTATATACACTTATTGACTTCTACTGATGTTAAATCAGCAATAGAGTAATCCATATTTGACCTACTAAACAGATTTCTGGCCAAAGGGTCCTCGATCTTCTGCCAAAGAGTCCCTGATCATGAACTATCTATATATACTCATTGGCTTCTAGTAATGTTAAATCAGCGATAGAGTAGTCCATTTTTGATCTTCAGAACACATTTCTGCATCAAGAGCCCTAGACCATAATTCTCCTTATACATTGTCATAGACTTCTTCTGATCTTAAATCAGACTAGCAGTAGTCCTTATTTGACATTCTGAACATATTTTTGGACCAAGGGTCCACAATCATGAACTTTCTATATATACATACTCTTTGACTTCTGTTGATGTTAAATCGGCAATTGATTAGTCAATATTTCACCAACTGAACAAATATTTGGACAAAGAGTCCCTGAACATTAACTTTTTATACATATTAATAGACTTCTTCGGAAGTTACCTTAGCCAGACAGTAGTCCAAATTTGACCGTCTGAACATATTTATGGCCCAAGAGTCCTCGATCATGAACTTTCTATATACACTTATTGACTTCTACTGATGTTAAATCAGCAATAGAGTAATCCATATTTGACCTGCTAAACAGATTTCTGGCCAAAGGGTCCTTGATCTTAAACATTCTATACATACTAATTGACTTCTGATATTACATATGCCAGACATTAGTATAGCATATTTCTGGTCCTAGAGTCCTAGATCATGATCTTTCTATAAATTGTCTTTGACTCCTACTGATGTTAAATCAGCAATAGAATAGTCCATATTGAACCTACTGAAATACATTTCTGGCCAAAGGGTACTCAAACTCAAATAGTATCTGTATACTAATTGTCTTCTACTGATGATAAATCAGCAGTAGAGTAGTCCATATTTGAACTACTAAAGAGATGTCTGGCCAAAGAGTACGCAATCTTAAACATTCCATAAATACTAATTGACCCCTGATATTACATAAGAAAGACAGTAGTCCAAATTTGACCTTCTAAACATATTTATGGCCCAAAGGTCCTCGATCATGAACTTTCCTATATACACTTATTGACTTCTACTGATGTTAAATCAGCAATAGAGTAAACCATATTTGACCTACTAAACAGATTTCTGGCCAAAGGGTCCTCGATCTTAAAACATTCTATACATACTAATTGACTTCTGATATTACATATGCCAGACATTAATCCATTTTTACATGGAGAACATATTTCTGGCCAAAGAGTCATAGACCATGATCTTTCTATAAATTGTCATTGACTCCTTTTGATATTAAATCAGCCTAATGCTAGTCCAAATTTGACCATATAAACATATTTATGGCCCAAGAGTCCTTGATCATGAACTTTCTATACATTGTCATTGACTGCTTTTGATGTTAAATCATCCTAACAGTAGTCGATATTTGAACTTCTGAACATATTTCTGGCCCAAGAGTCCACGATCCTGAACATTCTATGGATACTCATTGACTTCTACTGATGATAAATCAGCAATAGAGTAGCCCATTTTTGATCTTTAGGACATATATTTCTGGACCAACAGTCCTAGATCATGATCTTTCTATACATTGTCTGGCCCAAAGGGAACTCGATCTTGAACATACTTTTTGACCTGATTTGACCGTTTAGACCATGATCTTTTTATAAATTGTCATTGACTCCTTTTGATGTTTCATCACCGAAGTAGAATTCCATATTTGACCTTCTGAACATATTTATGGCCCAAGAGTCCTCGATCATGAACTTTCTATATACACTTATTGACTTCTACTGATGTTAAATCAGCAATAGAGTAATCCATATTTGACCTACTAAACAGATTTCTGGCCAAAGGGTCCTCGATCTTCTGCCAAAGAGTCCCTGATCATGAACTATCTATATATACTCATTGGCTTCTAGTAATGTTAAATCAGCGATAGAGTAGTCCATTTTTGATCTTCAGAACACATTTCTGCATCAAGAGCCCTAGACCATAATTCTCCTTATACATTGTCATAGACTTCTGATCTTAAATCAGACTAGCAGTAGTCCTTATTTGACATTCTGAACATATTTTTGGACCAAGGGTCCACAATCATGAACTTTCTATATATACATACTCTTTGACTTCTGTTGATGTTAAATCGGCAATTGATTAGTCAATATTTCACCAACTGAACAAATATTTGGACAAAGAGTCCCTGAACATTAACTTTTTATACATATTAATAGACTTCTTCGGAAGTTACCTTAGCCAGACAGTAGTCCAAATTTGACCGTCTGAACATATTTATGGCCCAAGAGTCCTCGATCATGAACTTTCTATATACACTTATTGACTTCTACTGATGTTAAATCAGCAATAGAGTAATCCATATTTGACCTACTGAACAGATTTCTGGCCAAAGGGTCCTCGATCTTCTGCCAAAGAGTCCCTGATCATGAACTTTCTATATATACTCATTGGCTTCTAGTAATGTTAAATCAGCGATAGAGCAGTCCATTTTTGATCTGCAGAACACATTTCTGCATCAAGAGCCCTAGACCATAATCCTCCTTATACATTGTCATGGACTTCTTCTGATCTTAAATCAGACTAGCAGTAGTCCTTATTTGACATTCTGAACATATTTTTGGACCAAGGGTCCACAATCATGAACTTTCTATATATACATACTCTTTGACTTCTGTTGATGTTAAATCGGCAATTGATTAGTCAATATTTCACCAACTGAACAAATATTTGGACAAAGAGTCCCTGAACATTAACTTTTTATACATATTAATAGACTTCTTCGGAAAATACCTTAGCCAGACAGTAGTCCAAATTTGACCGTCTGAACATATTTATGGCCCAAGAGTCCTTGATCATGAACTTTCTATATACACTTATTGACTTCTACTGATGTTAAATCAGCAATAGAGTAGCCCATTTTTGATCTTTAGGACATATATTTCTGGACCAACAGTCCTAGATCATGATCTTTCTATACATTGTCTGGCCCAAAGGGAACTCGATCTTGAACATACTTTTTGACCTGATTTGACCTTTTAGACCATGATCTTTTTATAAATTGTCATTGACTAATTTTGATGTTTCATCACCGAAGTAGAATTCCATATTTGACCTTCTGAACATATTTATGGCCCAAGAGTCCTCGATAATGAACTTTCCTATATACACTTATTGACTTCTACTGATGTTAAATCAGCAATAGAGTAAACCATATTTGACCTACTAAACAGATTTCTGGCCAAAGGGTCCTCGATCTTAAAACATTCTATACATACTAATTGACTTCTGATATTACATATGCCAGACATTAATCCATTTTTACATGGAGAACATATTTCTGGCCAAAGAGTCATAGACCATGATCTTTCTATAAATTGTCATTGACTCCTTTTGATATTAAATCAGCCTAATGCTAGTCCAAATTTGACCATATAAACATATTTATGGCCCAAGAGTCCTTGATCATGAACTTTCTATACATTGTCATTGACTGCTTTTGATGTTAAATCATCCTAACAGTAGTCGATATTTGAACTTCTGAACATATTTCTGGCCCAAGAGTCCACGATCCTGAACATTCTATGGATACTCATTGACTTCTACTGATGATAAATCAGCAATAGAGTAGCCCATTTTTGATCTTTAGGACATATATTTCTGGACCAACAGTCCTAGATCATGATCTTTCTATACATTGTCTGGCCCAAAGGGAACTCGATCTTGAACATACTTTTTGACCTGATTTGACCGTTTAGACCATGATCTTTTTATAAATTGTCATTGACTCCTTTTGATGTTTCATCACCGAAGTAGAATCCCATATTTGACCTTCTGAACATATTTATGGCCCAAGAGTCCTCGATCATGAACTTTCTATATACACTTATTGACTTCTACTGATGTTAAATCAGCAATAGAGTAATCCATATTTGACCTACTAAACAGATTTCTGGCCAAAGGGTCCTCGATCTTCTGCCAAAGAGTCCCTAATCATGAACTTTCTATATATACTCATTGGCTTCTAATAGTATTAAATCAGTGATAGAGTAGTCCATTTTTGATCTTCAGAAGACATTTCTGCATCAAGAGCCCTAGACCATAATTCTCCTTATACATTGTCATAGACTTCTTCTGATCTTAAATCAGACTAGCAGTAGTCCTTATTTGATATTCTGAACATATTTTTGGACCAAGGGTCCACAATCATGAACTTTCTATATATACATACTCTTTGACTTCTGTTGATGTTAAATCGGCAATTGATTAGTCAATATTTCACCAACTGAACAAATATTTGGACAAAGAGTCCCTGAACATTAACTTTTTATACATATTAATAGACTTCTTCGGAAGTTACCTTAGCCAGACAGTAGTCCAAATTTGACCGTCTGAACATATTTATGGCCCAAGAGTCCTCGATCATGAACTTTCTAATATACACTTATTGACTTCTACTGATGTTAAATCAGCAATAGAGTAATCCATATTTGACCTGCTAAACAGATTTCTGGCCAAAGGGTCCTTGATCTTAAACATTCTATACATACTAATTGACTTCTGATATTACATATGCCAGACATTAGTATAGCATATTTCTGGTCCTAGAGTCCTAGATCATGATCTTTCTATAAATTGTCTTTGACTCCTACTGATGTTAAATCAGCAATAGAATAGTCCATATTTAACCTACTGAAATACATTTCTGCCCAAAGGGTTCTCAAACTCAAATAGTATCTGTATACTAATTGTCTTCTACTGATGATAAATCAGCAGTACAGTAGTCCATATTTGAACTACTAAAGAGATGTCTGGCCAAAGAGTATGCAATCTTAAACATTCCATAAATACTAATTGACCCCTGATATTACATAAGAAAGACAGCAGTCCAAATTTGACCTTCTGAACATATTTATGGCCCAAGAGTCCTCGATAATGAACTTTCCTATATACACTTATTGACTTCTACTGATGTTAAATCAGCAATAGAGTAAACCATATTTGACCTACTAAACAGATTTCTGGCCAAAGGGTCCTCGATCTTAAAACATTCTATACATACTAATTGACTTCTGATATTACATATGCCAGACATTAATCCATTTTTACATGGAGAACATATTTCTGGCCAAAGAGTCATAGACCATGATCTTTCTATAAATTGTCATTGACTCCTTTTGATATTAAATCAGCCTAATGCTAGTCCAAATTTGACCATATAAACATATTTATGGCCCAAGAGTCCTTGATCATGAACTTTCTATACATTGTCATTGACTGCTTTTGATGTTAAATCATCCTAACAGTAGTCGATATTTGAACTTCTGAACATATTTCTGGCCCAAGAGTCCATGATCCTGAACATTCTATGGATACTCATTGACTTCTACTGATGATAAATCAGCAATAGAGTAGCCCATTTTTGATCTTTAGGACATATATTTCTGGACCAACAGTCCTAGATCATGATCTTTCTATACATTGTCTGGCCCAAAGGGAACTCGATCTTGAACATACTTTTTGACCTGATTTGACCTTTTAGACCATGATCTTTTTATAAATTGTCATTGACTCCTTTTGATGTTTCATCACCGAAGTAGAATACCATATTTGACCTTCTGAACATATTTATGGCCCAAGAGTCCTCGATCATGAACTTTCTATATACACTTATTGACTTCTACTGATGTTAAATCAGCAATAGAGTAATCCATATTTGACCTACTAAACAGATTTCTGGCCAAAGGGTCCTCGATCTTCTGCCAAAGAGTCCCTGAACATTAACTTTTTATACATATTAATAGACTTCTAGTAATGTTAAATCAGCGATAGAGTAGTCCATTTTTGATCTTCAGAACACATTTCTGCATCAAGAGCCCTAGACCATAATTCTCCTTATACATTGTCATTGACTTCTTCTGATCTTAAATCAGACTGGCAATAGTCCATATTAGACATTCTGAACATATTTATGGCCCAAGACTCCTCGATAATGAACTTTCTATTTATACTCTTTGACTTCTATTAGTGTTAAATCAGCAATAGATTAGTCCATATTTCACCAAATGAACACATTTTTGGACAAAGAGTCCCTGAACATTAACTTTTTATACATATTCATAGACTTCTTTGGAAGTTACCTTAGCCAGACAGTAGAATTCCAAATTTGACCTTCTGAACATATTTCAGACCCAAGAGTCCTAGAACATGAACTTTCTATATACACTTATTGACTTCTACTGATGTTAAATCAGCAATAGAGTAATCCATATTTGACCTACTAAACAGATTTCTGGCCAAAGGGTCCTCGATCTTCTGCCAAAGAGTCCCTGATCATGAACTTTCTATATATACTCATTGGCTTCTAATAGTATTAAATCAGTGATAGAGTAGTCCATTTTTGATCTTCAGAAGACATTTCTGCATCAAGAGCCCTAGACCATAATTCTCCTTATACATTGTCATAGACTTCTTCTGATCTTAAATCAGACTAGCAGTAGTCCTTATTTGATATTCTGAACATATTTTTGGACCAAGGGTCCACAATCATGAACTTTCTATATATACATACTCTTTGACTTCTGTTGATGTTAAATCGGCAATTGATTAGTCAATATTTCACCAACTGAACAAATATTTGGACAAAGAGTCCCTGAACATTAACTTTTTATACATATTAATAGACTTCTTCGGAAGTTACCTTAGCCAGACAGTAGTCCAAATTTGACCGTCTGAACATATTTATGGCCCAAGAGTCCTCGATCATGAACTTTCTATATACACTTATTGACTTCTACTGATGTTAAATCAGCAATAGAGTAATCCATATTTGACCTGCTAAACAGATTTCTGGCCAAAGGGTCCTTGATCTTAAACATTCTATACATACTAATTGACTTCTGATATTACATATGCCAGATATTAGTATAGCATATTTCTGGTCCTAGAGTCCTAGATCATGATCTTTCTATAAATTGTCTTTGACTCCTACTGATGTTAAATCAGCAATAGAATAGTCCATATTGAACCTACTGAAATACATTTCTGGCCAAAGGGTTCTCAAACTCAAATAGTATCTGTATACTAATTGTCTTCTACTGATGATAAATCAGCAATAGAGTAGTCCATATTTGAACTACTAAAGAGATGTCTGGCCAAAGAGTATGCAATCTTAAACATTCCATAAATACTAATTGACCCCTGATATTACATAAGAAAGACAGTAGTCCAAATTTGACTTTCTGAACATATTTATGGCCCAAGAGTCCTCGATCATGAACTTTCCTATATACACTTATTGACTTCTACTGATGTTAAATCAGCAATAGAGTAAACCATATTTGACCTACTAAACAGATTTCTGGCCAAAGGGTCCTCGATCTTAAAACATTCTATACATACTAATTGACTTCTGATATTACATATGCCAGACATTAATCCATTTTTACATGGAGAACATATTTCTGGCCAAAGAGTCATAGACCATGATCTTTCTATAAATTGTCATTGACTCCTTTTGATATTAAATCAGCCTAATGCTAGTCCAAATTTGACCATATAAACATATTTATGGCCCAAGAGTCCTTGATCATGAACTTTCTATACATTGTCATTGACTGCTTTTGATGTTAAATCATCCTAACAGTAGTCGATATTTGAACTTCTGAACATATTTCTGGCCCAAGAGTCCACGATCCTGAACATTCTATGGATACTCATTGACTTCTACTGATGATAAATCAGCAATAGAGTAGCCCATTTTTGATCTTTAGGACATATATTTCTGGACCAACAGTCCTAGATCATGATCTTTCTATACATTGTCTGGCCCAAAGGGAACTCGATCTTGAACATACTTTTTGACCTGATTTGACCGTTTAGACCATGATCTTTTTATAAATTGTCATTGACTCCTTTTGATGTTTCATCACCGAAGTAGAATCCCATATTTGACCTTCTGAACATATTTATGGCCCAAGAGTCCTCGATCATGAACTTTCTATATACACTTATTGACTTCTACTGATGTTAAATCAGCAATAGAGTAATCCATATTTGACCTACTAAACAGATTTCTGGCCAAAGGGTCCTCGATCTTCTGCCAAAGAGTCCCTGATCATGAACTATCTATATATACTCATTGGCTTCTAGTAATGTTAAATCAGCGATAGAGTAGTCCATTTTTGATCTTCAGAACACATTTCTGCATCAAGAGCCCTAGACCATAATTCTCCTTATACATTGTCATAGACTTCTGATCTTAAATCAGACTAGCAGTAGTCCTTATTTGACATTCTGAACATATTTTTGGACCAAGGGTCCACAATCATGAACTTTCTATATATACATACTCTTTGACTTCTGTTGATGTTAAATCGGCAATTGATTAGTCAATATTTCACCAACTGAACAAATATTTGGACAAAGAGTCCCTGAACATTAACTTTTTATACATATTAATAGACTTCTTCGGAAGTTACCTTAGCCAGACAGTAGTCCAAATTTGACCGTCTGAACATATTTATGGCCCAAGAGTCCTCGATCATGAACTTTCTATATACACTTATTGACTTCTACTGATGTTAAATCAGCAATAGAGTAATCCATATTTGACCTACTGAACAGATTTCTGGCCAAAGGGTCCTCGATCTTCTGCCAAAGAGTCCCTGATCATGAACTTTCTATATATACTCATTGGCTTCTAGTAATGTTAAATCAGCGATAGAGCAGTCCATTTTTGATCTGCAGAACACATTTCTGCATCAAGAGCCCTAGACCATAATCCTCCTTATACATTGTCATGGACTTCTTCTGATCTTAAATCAGACTAGCAGTAGTCCTTATTTGACATTCTGAACATATTTTTGGACCAAGGGTCCACAATCATGAACTTTCTATATATACATACTCTTTGACTTCTGTTGATGTTAAATCGGCAATTGATTAGTCAATATTTCACCAACTGAACAAATATTTGGACAAAGAGTCCCTGAACATTAACTTTTTATACATATTAATAGACTTCTTCGGAAAATACCTTAGCCAGACAGTAGTCCAAATTTGACCGTCTGAACATATTTATGGCCCAAGAGTCCTCGATCATGAACTTTCTATATACACTTATTGACTTCTACTGATGTTAAATCAGCAATAGAGTAATCCATATTTGACCTACTAAACAGATGATGATAAATCAGCAGTAGAGTAGTCCATATTTGAACTACTAAAGAGATGTCTGGCCAAAGAGTACGCAATCTTAAACATTCCATAAATACTAATTGACCCCTGATATTACATAAGAAAGACAGCAGTCCAAATTTGACCTTCTGAACATATTTATGGCCCAAGAGTCCTCGATAATGAACTTTCCTATATACACTTATTGACTTCTACTGATGTTAAATCAGCAATAGAGTAAACCATATTTGACCTACTAAACAGATTTCTGGCCAAAGGGTCCTCGATCTTAAAACATTCTATACATACTAATTGACTTCTGATATTACATATGTCAGACATTAATCCATTTTTACATGGAGAACATATTTCTGGCCAAAGAGTCATAGACCATGATCTTTCTATAAATTGTCATTGACTCCTTTTGATATTAAATCAGCCTAATGCTAGTCCAAATTTGACCATATAAACATATTTATGGCCCAAGAGTCCTTGATCATGAACTTTCTATACATTGTCATTGACTGCTTTTGATGTTAAATCATCCTAACAGTAGTCGATATTTGAACTTCTGAACATATTTCTGGCCCAAGAGTCCACGATCCTGAACATTCTATGGATACTCATTGACTTCTACTGATGATAAATCAGCAATAGAGTAGCCCATTTTTGATCTTTAGGACATATATTTCTGGACCAACAGTCCTAGATCATGATCTTTCTATACATTGTCTGGCCCAAAGGGAACTCGATCTTGAACAAACTTTTTGACCTGATTTGACCGTTTAGACCATGATCTTTTTATAAATTGTCATTGACTCCTTTTGATGTTTCATCACCGAAGTAGAATCCCATATTTGACCTTCTGAACATATTTATGGCCCAAGAGTCCTCGATCATGAACTTTCTATATACACTTATTGACTTCTACTGATGTTAAATCAGCAATAGAGTAATCCATATTTGACCTACTAAACAGATTTCTGGCCAAAGGGTCCTCGATCTTCTGCCAAAGAGTCCCTAATCATGAACTTTCTATATATACTCATTGGCTTCTAATAGTATTAAATCAGTGATAGAGTAGTCCATTTTTGATCTTCAGAAGACATTACTGCATCAAGAGCCCTAGACCATAATTCTCCTTATACATTGTCATAGACTTCTTCTGATCTTAAATCAGACTAGCAGTAGTCCTTATTTGATATTCTGAACATATTTTTGGACCAAGGGTCCACAATCATGAACTTTCTATATATACATACTCTTTGACTTCTGTTGATGTTAAATCGGCAATTGATTAGTCAATATTTCACCAACTGAACAAATATTTGGACAAAGAGTCCCTGAACATTAACTTTTTATACATATTAATAGACTTCTTCGGAAGTTACCTTAGCCAGACAGTAGTCCAAATTTGACCGTCTGAACATATTTATGGCCCAAGAGTCCTCGATCATGAACTTTCTATATACACTTATTGACTTCTACTGATGTTAAATCAGCAATAGAGTAATCCATATTTGACCTGCTAAACAGATTTCTGGCCAAAGGGTCCTTGATCTTAAACATTCTATACATACTAATTGACTTCTGATATTACATATGCCAGACATTAGTATAGCATATTTCTGGTCCTAGAGTCCTAGATCATGATCTTTCTATAAATTGTCTTTGACTCCTACTGATGTTAAATCAGCAATAGAATAGTCCATATTTAACCTACTGAAATACATTTCTGCCCAAAGGGTTCTCAAACTCAAATAGTATCTGTATACTAATTGTCTTCTACTGATGATAAATCAGCAGTACAGTAGTCCATATTTGAACTACTAAAGAGATGTCTGGCCAAAGAGTATGCAATCTTAAACATTCCATAAATACTAATTGACCCCTGATATTACATAAGAAAGACAGCAGTCCAAATTTGACCTTCTGAACATATTTATGGCCCAAGAGTCCTCGATAATGAACTTTCCTATATACACTTATTGACTTCTACTGATGTTAAATCAGCAATAGAGTAAACCATATTTGACCTACTAAACAGATTTCTGGCCAAAGGGTCCTCGATCTTAAAACATTCTATACATACTAATTGACTTCTGATATTACATATGTCAGACATTAATCCATTTTTACATGGAGAACATATTTCTGGCCAAAGAGTCATAGACCATGATCTTTCTATAAATTGTCATTGACTCCTTTTGATATTAAATCAGCCTAATGCTAGTCCAAATTTGACCATATAAACATATTTATGGCCCAAGAGTCCTTGATCATGAACTTTCTATACATTGTCATTGACTGCTTTTGATGTTAAATCATCCTAACAGTAGTCGATATTTGAACTTCTGAACATATTTCTGGCCCAAGAGTCCACGATCCTGAACATTCTATGGATACTCATTGACTTCTACTGATGATAAATCAGCAATAGAGTAGCCCATTTTTGATCTTTATGAGATATATTTCTGGACCAACAGTCCTAGATCATGATCTTTCTATACATTGTCTGGCCCAAAGGGAACTCGATCTTGAACATACTTTTTGACCTGATTTGACCTTTTAGACCATGATCTTTTTATAAATTGTCATTGACTCCTTTTGATGTTTCATCACCGAAGTAGAATCCCATATTTGACCTTCTGAACATATTTATGGCCCAAGAGTCCTCGATCATGAACTTTCTATATACACTTATTGACTTCTACTGATGTTAAATCAGCAATAGAGTAATCCATATTTGACCTACTAAACAGATTTCTGGCCAAAGGGTCCTCGATCTTCTGCCAAAGAGTCCCTGATCATGAACTATCTATATATACTCATTGGCTTCTAGTAATGTTAAATCAGCGATAGAGTAGTCCATTTTTGATCTTCAGAACACATTTCTGCATCAAGAGCCCTAGACCATAATTCTCCTTATACATTGTCATAGACTTCTTCTGATCTTAAATCAGACTAGCAGTAGTCCTTATTTGACATTCTGAACATATTTTTGGACCAAGGGTCCACAATCATGAACTTTCTATATATACATACTCTTTGACTTCTGTTGATGTTAAATCGGCAATTGATTAGTCAATATTTCACCAACTGAACAAATATTTGGACAAAGAGTCCCTGAACATTAACTTTTTATACATATTAATAGACTTCTTCGGAAGTTACCTTAGCCAGACAGTAGTCCAAATTTGACCGTCTGAACATATTTATGGCCCAAGAGTCCTCGATCATGAACTTTCTATATACACTTATTGACTTCTACTGATGTTAAATCAGCAATACAGTAATCCATATTTGACCTACTAAACAGATTTCTGGCCAAAGGGTCCTCGATCTTCTGCCAAAGAGTCCCTGATCATGAACTTTCTATATATACTCATTGGCTTCTAATAGTATTAAATCAGTGATAGAGTAGTCCATTTTTGATCTTCAGAAGACATTACTGCATCAAGAGCCCTAGACCATAATTCTCCTTATACATTGTCATAGACTTCTTCTGATCTTAAATCAGACTAGCAGTAGTCCTTATTTGATATTCTGAACATATTTTTGGACCAAGGGTCCACAATCATGAACTTTCTATATATACATACTCTTTGACTTCTGTTGATGTTAAATCGGCAATTGATTAGTCAATATTTCACCAACTGAACAAATATTTGGACAAAGAGTCCCTGAACATTAACTTTTTATACATATTAATAGACTTCTTCGGAAGTTACCTTAGCCAGACAGTAGTCCAAATTTGACCGTCTGAACATATTTATGGCCCAAGAGTCCTCGATCATGAACTTTCTATATACACTTATTGACTTCTACTGATGTTAAATCAGCAATAGAGTAATCCATATTTGACCTGCTAAACAGATTTCTGGCCAAAGGGTCCTTGATCTTAAATATTCTATACATACTAATTGACTTCTGATATTACATATGCCAGACATTAGTATAGCATATTTCTGGTCCTAGAGTCCTAGATCATGATCTTTCTATAAATTGTCTTTGACTCCTACTGATGTTAAATCAGCAATAGAATAGTCCATATTTAACCTACTGAAATACATTTCTGCCCAAAGGGTTCTCAAACTCAAATAGTATCTGTATACTAATTGTCTTCTACTGATGATAAATCAGCAATAGAGTAGTCCATATTTGAACTACTAAAGAGATGTCTGGCCAAAGAGTATGCAATCTTAAACATTCCATAAATACTAATTGACCCCTGATATTACATAAGAAAGACAGTAGTCCAAATTTGACTTTCTGAACATATTTATGGCCCAAGAGTCCTCGATCATGAACTTTCCTATATACACTTATTGACTTCTACTGATGTTAAATCAGCAATAGAGTAAACCATATTTGACCTACTAAACAGATTTCTGGCCAAAGGGTCCTCGATCTTAAAACATTCTATACATACTAATTGACTTCTGATATTACATATGCCAGACATTAATCCATTTTTACATGGAGAACATATTTCTGGCCAAAGAGTCATAGACCATGATCTTTCTATAAATTGTCATTGACTCCTTTTGATATTAAATCAGCCTAATGCTAGTCCAAATTTGACCATATAAACATATTTATGGCCCAAGAGTCCTTGATCATGAACTTTCTATACATTGTCATTGACTGCTTTTGATGTTAAATCATCCTAACAGTAGTCGATATTTGAACTTCTGAACATATTTCTGGCCCAAGAGTCCACGATCCTGAACATTCTATGGATACTCATTGACTTCTACTGATGATAAATCAGCAATAGAGTAGCCCATTTTTGATCTTTAGGACATATATTTCTGGACCAACAGTCCTAGATCATGATCTTTCTATATATTTTCTGGCCCAAAGGGAACTCGATCTTGAACAAACTTTTTGACCTGATTTGACCGTTTAGACCATGATCTTTTTATAAATTGTCATTGACTCCTTTTGATGTTTCATCACCGAAGTAGAATCCCATATTTGACCTTCTGAACATATTTATGGCCCAAGAGTCCTCGATCATGAACTTTCTATATACACTTATTGACTTCTACTGATGTTAAATCAGCAATAGAGTAATCCATATTTGACCTACTGAACAGATTTCTGGCCAAAGGGTCCTCGATCTTCTGCCAAAGAGTCCCTGATCATGAACTTTCTATATATACTCATTGGCTTCTAGTAATGTTAAATCAGCGATAGAGCAGTCCATTTTTGATCTGCAGAACACATTTCTGCATCAAGAGCCCTAGACCATAATCCTCCTTATACATTGTCATGGACTTCTTCTGATCTTAAATCAGACTAGCAGTAGTCCTTATTTGACATTCTGAACATATTTTTGGACCAAGGGTCCACAATCATGAACTTTCTATATATACATACTCTTTGACTTCTGTTGATGTTAAATCGGCAATTGATTAGTCAATATTTCACCAACTGAACAAATATTTGGACAAAGAGTCCCTGAACATTAACTTTTTATACATATTAATAGACTTCTTCGGAAAATACCTTAGCCAGACAGTAGTCCAAATTTGACCGTCTGAACATATTTATGGCCCAAGAGCCCTCGATCATGAACTTTCTATATACACTTATTGACTTCTACTGATGTTAAATCAGCAATAGAGTAATCCATATTTGACCTGCTAAACAGATTTCTGGCCAAAGGGTCCTTGATCTTAAACATTCTATACATACTAATTGACTTCTGATATTACATAAGTCAGATATTGGTCCATTTTGACATTGAGAACATATTTCTGGCCAAAGAGTCCTAGATCATGATCTTTCTATAAATTGTCATTGACTCTTTTTGATCTTAAATCAGCCTGACAGTAATCCATTTTTGATCTTCAGAACACATTTCTGCACCTAGATTCCTAGATCATGATCTTTCTATACATTATCATAGACTCCTTCTGCTGTTAAATCAGACTGGCAGTAGTACATATTTGACGTTCTGAACATATTTATGGCCCAAGAGTCCTCGATCATAAACTTTCTATATACATTTATTGACTTCTACTGATGTTAAATCAGCAATAAGTAATCCATATTTGACCTACTAAACACATTTCTGGCCAAAGGGTCCTCGATCTTAAACATTCTATACATACTAATTGACTTCTGATATTAAATATGCCAGACATTAGTATAGCATGTTTCTGGTCCTAGAGTCCTAGATCATGATCTTTCTATAAATTGTCTTTGACTCCTACTGATGTTAAATCAGCAATAGAATAGTCCATATTTAACCTACTGAAATACATTGCTGGCCAAAGGGTACTCAAACTCAAATAGTATCTGTATACTAATTGTCTTCTACTGATGATAAATCAGCAGTAGAGTAGTCCATATTTGAACTACTAAAGAGATGTCTGGCTAAAGAGTATGCAATCTTAAACATTCCATAAATATTAATTTACCCCTGATATTACATAAGAAAGACAGTAGTCCAAATTTGACCGTCTGAACATATTTATGGCCCAAGAGTCCTCGATCATGAACACTTATTGACTTCTACTGATGTTAAATCAGCAATAGAGTAAACCATATTTGACCTACTAAACAGATTTCTGGCCAAAGGGTCCTCGATCTTAAACATTCTATACATACTAATTGACTTCTGATATTACATAAGACAGATATTGGTCCATTTATTTTTACATTGAGAACATATTTGTGGCCAAAGAGTCATAGACCATGATCTTTTTATAAATTGTCATTGACTCCTTTTGATTTTAAATCAGCCTGACGCTAGTCCAAATTTGACCATATAAACATATTTATGACCCAAGAGTCCTCGATCATGAACTTTCTATACATTGTCATTGACCACTTTTGATTTTAAATCAGCCTTACGCTAGTTCTAATTTGCCCTTCTGAACATATAAATGGCTAAAGAGTCCTTGATCATGAACTTTCTATATATACTCATTGACTTCTACTAATGTTAAATCAGCGATAGAGTAGTCCATTTTTGATCTTCAGAACACATTTCTGCATCAAGAACCATAGACCATAATTCTCCTTATACATTGTCATAGACTTCTTCTGATCTTAAATCAGACTAGCAGTAGTCCTTATTTGACATTCTGAGCATATTTTTGGACCAAGGGTCCACAACCATGAACTTTCTATATATATACTCTTTGACTTCTGTTGATGTTAAATTGGCAAATGATTAGTCCATATTTCACCAACTGAACAAATATTTGGACAAAGAGTCCCTGAACATTAACTTTTTATACATATTAATAGACTTCGGAAGTTACCTTAGCCAGACAGTAGTCCAAAATTTGACCTTCTGAACATATTTATGGCCCAAGAGTCCTCGATCATGAACTTTCTATACACTTATTGACTTCTACTGATGTTAAATCAGCAATAGAGTAATCCATATTTGACCTGCTAAACAGATTTCTGGCCAAAGGGTCCTTGATCTTAAACATTCTATACAAACTAATTGACTTCTGATATTACATATGCCAGACATTAGTATAGCATATTTCTGGTCCTAGAGTCCTAGATCATGATCTTTCTATAAATTGTCTTTGACTACTACTGATGTCTCATCACCGAAGTAGAATCCCATATTTGACCTTCTGAACATATTTATGGCCCAAGAGTCCTCGATCATGAACTTTCTATATACACTTATTGACTTCTACTGATGTTAAATCAGCAATAGAGTAATCCATATTTGACCTACTAAACAGATTTCTGGCCAAAGGGTCCTCGATCTTAAGACATTCTATACATACTAATTCACTTCTGATATGACATATGCCAGACATTAATCCATTTTTACATGGAGAAAATATTTCTGGCCAAAGAGTTATAGACCATGATCTTTCTATAAATTGTCTTTGACTCCTTTTGACATTAAATCAGCCTAATGCAAGTCCAAATTTGACCATATAAACATATTTATGGCCCAAGAGTCCTTGATCATGAACTTTCTTTGGATAATCATTGACTTCTACTGATGATAAATCAGCAATAGAGTAGCCCTTTTTTGATCTTTAGGACATATATTTCTGGACCAACAGTCCTAGATCATGATCTTTCTATACATTGTCTGGCCCAAAGGGAACTCGATCTTGAACATACTTTTTGACCTGATATTACATCAGCCTGAAACTAGTCCAAATTTGACCTTATAAACATATTTATCGCCCAAGAGTCCTAGACCATGATCTTTTTATAAATTGTCATTGACTCCTTTTGATGGTTCATCACCGAAGTAGAATTCCATATTTGACCATCTGAACATATTTATGGCCCAAGAGTCCTCGATCATGAACTTTCTATATACACTTATTGACTTCTACTGATGTTAAATCAGCAATAGAGTAATCGATATTTGACCTACTAAACAGATTTCTGGCCAAAGGGTCCTCGATCTTCTGCCAAAGAGTCCCTGATCATGAACTTTCTATATATACTCATTGGCTTCTAGTAATGTTAAATCAGCGATAGAGTAGTCCATTTTTGATCTTCAGATCACATTTCTGCATCAAGAGCCCTAGACCATAATCCTCCTTATACATTGTCATAGACTTTTTCTGATCTTAAATCAGACTAGCAGTAGTCCTTATTTGACATTCTGAACATATTTTTGGACCAAGGGTCCACAATCCTGAACTTTCTATATATATACTCTTTGACTTCGGTTGATGTTAAATCGGCAATTGATTAGTCCATATTTCACCAACTGAACAAATATTTGGACAAAGAGTCCCTGAACATTAACTTTTTATACATATTAATAGACTTCTTCGGAAGTTACCTTAGCCAGACAGTAGTCCAAATTTGACCGTCTGAACATATTTATGGCCCAAGAGTCCTCGATCATGAAATTTCTATATACACTTATTGACTTGATGTTAAATCAGCAATAGAGTAATCCATATTTGACCTGCTAAACAGATTTCTGGCCAAAGGGTCCTCGATCTTAAACATTCTATACATACTAATTGACTTCTGATATTAAATATGCCAGACATTAGTATAGCATATTTCTGGTCCTAGAGTCCTAGATCATGATCTTTCTATAAATTGTCTTTGACTCCTACTGATGTTAAATCAGCAATAGAATAGTCCATATTTAACCTACTGAAATACATTGCTGGCCAAAGGGTACTCAAACTCAAATAGTATCTGTATACTAATTGTCTTCTACTGATGATAAATCAGCAGTAGAGTAGTCCATATTTGAACTACTAAAGAGATGTCTGGCTAAAGAGTACGCAATCTTAAACATTCCATAAATATTAATTTACCCCTGATATTACATAAGAAAGACAGTAGTCCAAATTTGACCGTCTGAACATATTTATGGCCCAAGAGTCCTCGATCATGAATTTTCTATATACACTTATTGACTTCTACTGATGTTAAATCAGCAATAGAGTAAACCATATTTGACCTACTAAACAGATTTCTGGCCAAAGGGTCCTCGATCTTAAACATTCTATACATACTAATTGACTTCTGATATTACATAAGACAGATATTGGTCCATTTATTTTTACATTGAGAACATATTTGTGGCCAAAGAGTCCTAGACCATGATCTTTTTATAAATTGTCATTGACTCCTTTTGATTTTTAATCAGCCTGATGCTAGTCCAAATTTGACCATATAAACATATTTATGACCCAAGAGTCCTCGATCATGAACTTTCTATACATTGTCATTGACCACTTTTGATTTTAAATCAGCCTTACGCTAGTTCTAATTTGCCCTTCTGAACATATAAATGGCTAAAGAGTCCTTGATCATGAACTTTCTATATATACTCATTGACTTCTACTAATGTTAAATCAGCGATAGAGTAGTTCATTTTTGTTCTTCAGAACACATTTCTGCACCAATTGATTAATTGACTTCTGGGTGTTACGTCAGCCATACAGTAGTGCATATTTGAACTTCTGAACATATATCTGGCCCAAGTAATCCAATGTTTGACCTACTGAACAGATTTCTGGTTTTCTATACATACTAATTCCTTCTGATGTTACATAAGCCAGACTGTAGCCTATTTTTGACACAATGTACATACTTCTTGCCAAAATGTCCTCAGTTTTGAACTTTCTATATATACTCATTGATGACTCCTGATGTTACGACAATAGTTGACCTTATGAACGTATTTCTGTCCAAAGATTGCCTGATCATTAACATTTTATAAATACTCACAGATTCCTTCTGATGTCAAATCCTCAAGACAGTAGTCCATTTTTGATTTTCTGAACATATTTCTATACATATTCTATTGTCCATATTCTGTTCAGTGACATATTCAGAACATATCTGATGTTCAGTGACTCCTTCTGATGTCAAATCAGCAATATAGTAGTCCATATTTGACCTACTGAACACATTTCTTGCCCAAGAGTCCTGGATCATGAACTTTCTATAGTTCTCTTTGACTCTTTGACATCTACCGATGTTAAATCAGCAATATAGTAGTCCATATTTGATCACCTGAACATATTTCTGGGCAAAGAGTCCACGGTCTTGAACCTTCTATACATACTATTTGCCTGTCTCCCAGTCATTGACTTTTAGTATTATTGCTCTTCATTGTCTTAAATAACATGGTTTATCTTAATATGTGATTTTTCTTTGTGCATTGCAAAGACAACGCATTTTGAACTTTTGCATTGCCAATGCACACACGATCTAAACGAGGTGCTTTGAAGAATAACATATTGCAGTTTTATTCAACTGCTTACACACAAAATCCTTACTTGTCACACAATTTCTGAAAACTGACACTCAAACACCAGAACTAACTTGATCCTTTGCACATTGAAGAATAGCATATAATCTATGCATTAATTTCATTGCTTCGTATTCAAGAACTAATTAATTCCGTCAATAGATAACATGTGCTCTTGCATTGCATGGCACACACGACCTCTTGCTGTGCATTGAAGAACAGCATTTAAACTATGCACTATGTACAATGCATACAAGAAATATCTCATTTAGTTGTGCAACGAAGAGATAATATGTGATCTTGTATTGCACTGCACACGCGATAGCGATGTGCTCTGAAGAATAACATTGTACTCATTATGCACTCACTGAATTGTAATGCATACAAGAACTAACTTATTCCACCGTGTATTGAAGAGATAACATATGTGCTGTTGCATTTGCATTGCATAAAATATCTAACAATCCGATGCACATTGAAGAATAGCAAATAATCTATGCATTCATTTCATTTCATTGTATTGTATAAATAAAGTAAAGTATAAATTTATTCCGTTGTGCAGAGAAGCATAACACATGTGCCACTGCATTGCATTACACACACGACATTCCGAAGAACAACATATAAACTATGCACTTGTTGCGTTTTAATGCTTACAAGAACTAACTTGCATTGCACACACGATCTAATGATGTGCTTTAAAGAATAAAGCACAAGGCATGCACTTGTTGCATTGAAATTCATACAACTACTAACTCATTCCGTTGTGCAGTGAAGAGATAAATGTGCTGTGGAGACTTTACACTTGGACACAAAACCTTTCACTGAGCGTTGAAGAAAAATATAAAAGCTACGCAATTCTTGAAATGTAATGCATACAAGAACTAACTCATTCCGTTGTGCATTGGAGAGGTAACGTGTCGTTGCATTGCAATGCATGTAACTTATTGATCTGTGCAACACATAACGTGTTTTCGCATTGCTTTGCACGCGAGCTAAGATGTTCTTTGAAGAATGCATTTGTTGCATTGTAATGCATACAAAAAACTCGTCCCGTTTTACAATGAAGACATGTAATGTGCTGTTGCACTGCATAAAATATCTTAATCCGTTGCACATTGAAGAATATCATATAATCTATGCACTCATTTTATTGCATTTTATTGCATTCTATACAGGAGCTAATTTATTCCGTTATTCCGTTCCAACGTGCATTGAAGAGATAACACAATGCATACAAGAACTAACTCATTCCGCCGTGCATTGAGGACATAACTTATGTGCCGTTGCATTGCATTTTATAAAACATCTAACTTATTCCAACGTGCTTTGAAGAGATAATACATATGTGTCGCATTGCACACACGATCTACGATGTCCTTTGAAGAAAAACATGTAAGCTATGCACTTGTTGCATTGTAATGCATACTAGAACTAGTCCCGTATTGCAATCAAGACATAACATATGTGCTTTTGAATTGCACTTATTTCATTGCTGTGTATACAAGAACCAAATTGTGGGAAAATAGCATTATGTGCATATCTTGTATTGTATGGCACACACGACCTCTCGCTGTGCACTGAAGAAAACATATAAAATATGAACTTGTTGCATAACAATGCATTCAAGAACTAACCCGTTTCGTTGTGCGTTGGAGAGATACGTGCGGTTGCACTGCAAGCAACAACTAACTTATCCAGCTGTGTATTAAAGTCATCACTTTGAGATATAACAGACATAACATCACGTTAACAAATATAATCTAATCTATGCACTCATTTCATTGCATTGTATACAAGAACTGAATTATTCCGTTGTGCAGTGAAGAGATACATGTCCTGGGGCATTGGATTTGCACACACGACCTTTCACTGTGCATTGAAGAACAGTATTTAAAGCTATGCAATTGTTGAATATTAATGCATACTAGAACTAACTCATTCCGTTGTGCATTGGAGAGGTAACGTGTTGTTGTATTGCAATGCATTCAAGGTGTAACTTGTTGCACTTGTTGCATTGCAAAGACAACACATAAAGTGTTTTCGGAAAGTGACGTTTATGTCTCATTGCACGCGATCTACGATGTCCTTTGAAGAATGCTCTTGTTGCATTGTAATGCATACAAAAACTAACTCTTCCCGTTTTTACAATACATAACATATTTGTTGCATTGCACTCATTTCATTGCCGTGTATACAAGAACCAACTTATGTCTGTTGTGTAATGGAGCAATAGCATATGTGCATTGCAACACATATTCACTTGAAGACATATCCCAGCGAAGAGATAAGATTTGTGCTCTTGCATTTGCATTGCACACACAACCTTTCGCTGTGTACTGAAGAGCAACAGCTATGCACTTGTTGCATTGCAGTTTATACAAGAACTAACTCATTCCGACTTGCACTGATGAATCCGACTTGAACTTATGTGCTGTTGCATTGGATTTGCAAATCATTTATGCACTCATTTCAACCGCAGTAAAGATAGTTTGCGGTTTGATATTCAGATTTCTTTTGGCTATAAATACGCAGTGCGCTGTCATAGACATGCAAATAATACCGAATATCGTTCTCCATGATTTGTGAATTAAGGTGACGCTGTCCTTTGGGCCGAAATCAGGGTTTTTTTTCGTAGCGACTCTTAATTTTATAATGGCTATAGCTCCAAATGTTGGACACTTAGAGGAATGAAACTGGTGTCATCTTCACCAGCTTGATCTGTGAATTTTTTCACAGCAAAGCTCTTGTCCGTAAACCCCTTGGTAAGACCGCCAGTAAGGAATGTGAAATAAAGGCGTTCTTCATGTTTAACGTCTATTACCAATGAACAGGCAGACTGCTGGAATAAAATAACATTGTTTTAGGTCGAGCTCGATTTGTGAAAACTTTAACAAGAGCATTTTATCTCGTGGTCGTGTTTCTCTTTGCTCTGCCCCCCATTTTTTGTATAATATGATATATATATATATTATATAAATGACCTTGTACAGATAATGTACATCACTATTCTCATTTTTGAAACTTTCACAGTTCAGTACGGGTCAGCTGACCCATCCCAGGGTCACTAACATCGCTATTCTGATCTGTGAAAACTTTCACAGTTCAGTACGGGTCAGCTGACCCATCCCAGGGTCTCTAGCATCACTATTCTGATCTGTGAAAACTTTCACAGTTCAGTGCGGGTCAGCTGACCCTTCCCTGGGTCATGTACATCACTATTCTGACCTGTGAAAACTTTCACAGTTCAGTATGGGTCAGCTGACCCATCCCAGGGTCACTAGCATCACTTTTCTGATCTGTGAAAACTTTCACAGTTCAGTACGGGTCAGCTGACCCTTCCCTGGGTCACTAGCATTACTTTTCTGACCTGTGAAAACTTTCACAGTTCAGTACGGGTCAGCTGACCCATCCCAGGGTCACTAGCATCACTTTTCTGATCTGTGAAAACTTTCCCTGGGTCATGTACATCACTATTCTGACCTGTGAAAACGTTCACAGTTCAGTACGGGTCAGCTGACCCATCCCAGGGTCACTAGCATCACTTTTCTGATCTGTGAAAACTTTCACAGTTCAGTACGGGTCAGCTGACCCTTCCCTGGGTCACTAGCATTACTTTTCTGATCTGTGAAAACTTTCACAGTTCAGTGCGGGTCAGCTGACCCTTCCCTGGGTCATGTACATCACTATTCTGACCTGTGAAAACTTTCACAGTTCAGTACGGGTCAGCTGACCCTTCCCTGGGTCACTAGCATTACTTTTCTGATCTGTGAAAACTTTCACAGTTCGGTACGGGTCAGCTGACCCTTCCCTGGGTCACTAGCATCACTATTCTGACCTGTGAAAACATTCACAGTTCAGTACGGGTCAGCTGACCCATCCCAGGGTCACTAGCATCACTTTTCTGATCTGTGAAAACTTTCACAGTTCAGTACGGGTCAGCTGACCCTTCCCTGGGTCACTAGCATTACTTTTCTGATCTGTGAAAACTTTCACAGTTCAGTGCGGGTCAGCTGACCCTTCCCTGGGTCATGTACATCACTATTCTGACCTGTGAAAACTTTCACAGTTCAGTACGGGTCAGCTGACCCTTCCCTGGGTCACTAGCATTACTTTTCTGATCTGTGAAAACTTTCACAGTTCGGTACGGGTCAGCTGACCCTTCCCTGGGTCACTAGCATCAATTTTCTGATCTGTGAAAACTTTCACAGTTCAGTACGGGTCAGCTGACCCTTCCCTGGGTCATGTACATCACTATTCTGACCTGTGAAAACTTTCACAGTTCAGTACGGGTCAGCTGACCCATCCCTGGGTCACTAGAATCACTTTTCTGATCTGTGAAAACTTTCACAGTTCAGTACGGGTCAGCTGACCCATCCCTGGGTCACTAGAATCACTTTTCTGATCTGTGAAAACTTTCACAGTTCAGTACGGGTCAGCTGACCCATCCCTGGGTCACTAGAATCACTTTTCTGATCTGTGAAAACTTTCACAGTTCAGTACGGGTCAGCTGACCCATCCCTGGGTCACTAGAATCACTTTTCTGATCTGTGAAAACTTTCACAGTTCAGTATGGGTCAGCTGACCCATCCCAGGGTCACTAGCATCACTATTCTGATCTGTGAAAACTTTCACAGTTCAGTGCGGGTCAGCTGACCCTTCCCTGGGTCACTAACATCACTTTTCTGATCTGTGAAAACTTTTACAGTTCAGTACGGGTCAGCTGACCCTTCCCTGGGTCACTAACATCGCTTTTCTGATCTGTGAAATCTTTCACAGTTGAGTTTGGGTCAGCTGACCCTTCCCTGGGTCACTAACATCACTTTTCTGATCTGTGAAAACTTTTACAGTTCAGTACGGGTCAGCTGACCCTTCCCTGGGTCACTAACATCGCTTTTCTGATCTGTGAAAACTTTCACAGTTGAGTTTGGGTCAGCTGACCCTTCCCTGGGTCACTAACGTCACTTGTCTGATCTGTGAAAACTTTTACAGTTGAGTTTGGGTCAGCTGACCCTTCCCTGGGTCACTAACATCACTTTTCTGATCTGTGAAAACTTTTACAGTTCAGTACGGGTCAGCTGACCCTTCCCTGGGTCACTAACATCGCTTTTCTGATCTGTGAAAACTTTCACAGTTGAGTTTGGGTCAGCTGACCCTTCCCTGGGTCACTAACATCGCTTTTCTGATCTGTGAAATCTTTCACAGTTGAGTTTGGGTCAGCTGACCCTTCCCTGGGTCACTAACATCACTTTTCTGATCTGTGAAAACTTTTACAGTTCAGTACGGGTCAGCTGACCCTTCCCTGGGTCACTAACATCGCTTTTCTGATCTGTGAAAACTTTCACAGTTGAGTTTGGGTCAGCTGACCCTTCCCTGGGTCACTAACGTCACTTGTCTGATCTGTGAAAACTTTTACAGTTGAGTTTGGGTCAGCTGACCCTTCCCTGGGTCACTAACATCACTTTTCTGATCTGTGAAAACTTTTACAGTTCAGTACGGGTCAGCTGACCCTTCCCTGGGTCACTAACATCGCTTTTCTGATCTGTGAAAACTTTCACAGTTGAGTTTGGGTCAGCTGACCCTTCCCTGGGTCACTAACATCGCTTTTCTGATCTGTGAAATCTTTCACAGTTGAGTTTGGGTCAGCTGACCCTTCCCTGGGTCACTAACATCACTTTTCTGATCTGTGAAAACTTTTACAGTTCAGTACGGGTCAGCTGACCCTTCCCTGGGTCACTAACATCGCTTTTCTGATCTGTGAAAACTTTCACAGTTCAGTACGGGTCAGCTGACCCTTCCCTGGGTCACTAACATCACAAGTATCACTGTCTTGATATATATTCTGTCTGGAAACTTAATCTGAAATACTCACCTGTTCACCGCTCTGGTTGTCTCAATAAACATTGTAAACTTACCTGTGTCTCCGACCTCCTGTGTATCGTAACAGTGTGTGTGTATGTGTGTGTATACGGCCACCTTAAATGTGCACAAGAAAAATATAAAATAATCATAGTAATAACAATAATAATAATTTAATCTACAGCTATATATGTAATATATACACACACAAATGTATAAATCATATTATATGCATTTAAAGGCATTATAAGAAGCTTAAAATTCAATGTATTTACAACATTAAATTGTATTACAGATTAGAAAAATATTTACAAAACATAATGACATAAACTGGCAGAACTTTGACACTTCACAGCAAGGATAGTGACTCTTTATGGCCATGATAAATCAGAAAAATGTGCAAAGATCAAAATGAAGAAGAAGAAGAAGATTAATTGCCAGTGGGTTGCAATAATTGTGCTCAACATTTTGTCCCATGCGCAAATGCACTGATGTACACTGATGCACACACAAATCATAAGTTATGACTGAAAATATTTGCATAAATTAATTTGCTCATATTAGCTATTTAAAAATAAAAAAATAAATATTAACATCTATATAAAAAAATCTTCAATAATAATATCATTTTTATTTTATTTTTAAATATAATGACATTAAAACGACGCTGGCAGTATTTCAGCACTTCAAAGAAGGACAGCGACTCCTAATCAAAGCACAAAATGCCAAAATGTCACAGTGCTTAAAGTTTACTAAAGTGCTAAATTAGTTTTGCACATAAAAAAAAAACGTATAATGCTTCCCCTCTTTTTTTAATTACATTTCTTTTCTTGCGGTAATTCAGAGGACATAGTGATCCATCACACATGGAATAGAGTGATTGCATGGATATTACATTGGCATATTGCTTTAGCTTTTCTGGCTTTATTTATATTTTTACCACAAGCTATCAAAACTATACTTGCTGAATACCGAATTTTGCTAAATCCTTGCACGTTTGATTCAGAAATGTCACGCTAGATTAATCACTGAAATAGGCCAGCATGGTAAAAGCACGCAAAAAAATAGGTCTAAGGCATGGTGCTCCTGACCTTTGGTGTGAATGTGGAGGGGTTGAAAGTCTAGTTGAAAAGTTTTTACATTCTGAGGTTAGTCTAGAGAAAAGGATACCATGGAATTCCATCATATGGAGTGAGGTAGCCCAGAATGTTTTTGGAAGTGACACACTTAAATACCGAAAGTGTCTCTCAGTGGTATGGCACAGTAACCGGAAAAATGTGCGGTCAAGTGTTTTTACACATTTCCAAAAAAAAAAAGTAAGCACCACCTGGAAAAGAATGAGGAAGACATTACAGAAGCAGAATCAGATCATGATTCCCTGTTCAATGACATGGATGAGGAAATCAATGAACCTGACTGCTGCTTTGAAGAAATTCTTCCACATGAAGACTTTGAAGAGCATGAAGGTGACACCAGTGTACCAGACAATACAGGACAAAACAAACAAAGCCAGTGGAGACCAACAACAACAGGTAAAAAGAGATTCAAAATTCACATAACCAGTAAAGACTGGAGAAAAATAGCGCCTAAAAAAGGACAACAAAAACTCAAAACACCTTGGACTCACATAATTTACAAACAGTTCAAGAAAATAAAACCATCATGTCCAATTGCATTTAAATATCAGAGAGTTAGATGTCTTCACAGTCGGAAACATGGACCTTATATAAAATTAAAGGCAGAGTGTACATTCTCTGATTGCAAGGCCAAATATGTATTTACATGTAATGAGCCACCACAACACAACAAAAAAGTTACCATCTGTGTCACCCAATTTGGGCATGTCAGACATGCAAAAGAAGAACTAAAATTTCGTAGGGCAAGTTACACGCGCAGAGGCAAAATAGCTAAGGCACTAAAAAATGGAATTTCAAATTTCTACTACAGAAAACTGAGTTCCATTCCAACGGCAGAGCTCATTGCTGGGAACATTTCAAAATGCCTCACAAAAAATGTTCTAAAAACCATATCCTCTGAATTTAAAAGGAGTCTCCGGTTCCATGACAATGTTGTCATGGAACTGATGATAGCTCAGAAAATACTCAGAGAGTGTGACACAGGATTTTTCAACTTTCCTGGGTACATGCAGCATTTGCAAGTTGATCCTTTTTCAGTGCAGATGTACACAGAACAGGGAATGGAAATCCTTGTGACACACCTGCAGGACAACCACAACACATCCCTCTATCTGGATGCAACTGGAGGAATAGTGAGCAAAATACCAAATCAAGTTAAGAGAGTGCTTTATTATGCTCTGGTTCTCCCAGGAGATGGTACAAACAAACCACCACTTCCAGTTACAGAGCTGCTGACAAATGAACACAATGTGCCAAATATTTCAAGCTGGCTGCTGAAATTTGTGCACAGTGTCAGCAAATTGACCTCTGTTCGAGTACGTCGCATCGAGACAGATTTTAGTTGGGCACTGATCCAAAGTGTTCTCATATCATTCAACAAAGAAAATGTTGATACGTTCTTAGAAAGGGCACACAAAATATGTCATTTCCAACTTCAACGGAAGGATGTAATGAGGTTCACAGTTGTGCATATCTGTGCTGCACACATGGTGAAAACCTTTTCAAATGCAGCCAGAAAACAAACAAAAGACAAAGGATTGCACAACTTTGCTGTGTTCTGTTTTGCACTTTTGCAAAATAGCATAACTCTTCAGCAGGCTAAGGCAATCTTTTTGCAGATGTGCTTGGTCTTTTTGGCTGAAAAAAATACACCAACTGTGGAAACTGCTGTTGTCAAACTCAACAATTACATAAAGCAAATGGCTTTAGATGTTGAGGATGACATTTTCCTTAAGGCAAGCATCCCTGCAGAAGATGATATTCAAATGTCCAAAAATACAATCATTGGACGCTCCAAGTTTACCTCTGAGTTTCTCAAAGTCAGGGAGGAGTCCATGGAACTATTGAAGAAAGAAGAGATGTCTAGCAGCTTGGAAGACAACATGTACAGATGTGAAGGGATTATCAATCTCCTGACAGGGCACTACTTGGGTCTTTTCCCACTATGGAAAAGTATGCCACAGAGTCCAAAAAAACACCTGAACCAACAGTACAAGACACGAGAACCAGGGATACAAATAGCCATGTCGAATGTTGGTTCGGCATCGTGAAAAATTCCATTTTACAAAGAAGAAGAAAAATGAGGCCAGCAGATTTTATTTGCACACTTCATTCATCTTTACGAGGGCGCTACCGTGAACACATAATTGGACATGGTCTGTCTGTTGGATCCAAACGTTCAAAAGCAAAAAGAAAAAGGGAAGCAACAGACCTAACTGAAGAGCAGTGGGCAAAAAGGGTAACTGCTCCCAAAAAGTCCAAGTACTACAGTGTCCCTGTAATCATGCCTGTCCCCAAAAAAATAAAAAACAAAAAGGCAGTCAAAAGGAGAAATAATACCAAAAATGGTAAAATTGACACAGATGTCAAAGCCACTACAACAGCCATTCAAGCAATGGTATGTGATGTATCGAAGTAAGATGTACAACAATTGCATAACACAAAGCAGCTAAAGACATGGTCAGAAACAGCTCTAATCAAAGATCCCCAGGAAAAGGTACAGTAATCCTTTTTATGTATTTAAAAATTTTATTTATTTAAAAAAATAATAATAATAAAAAATACACACACACACACACACACACACAAATATATATATATATATATATATATATATATATATATATATATATATATATATATATATATATATATAAGCACACACATAAAAATAAAACTGTCTTCTAGATGCATGCTCTATGGGAGACAGACGTTGAAGAAGCTGTCATTGCTGCACTGCCTTTGAGTCGAGACAAAAACCCTATGGTTTTGAGAGTTACAGACTTTAAAACACTGTGCCCTCATCAATGGCTATGCGGAGAGGTAAGATGTTTTAAATAAAATACTTGAAATAAACATCAATCATAACTCCTTTGTTATTATTATTTTTTTTAAATGCCTATTCATATTACAGTGACTACACTAATAAAATTGTAAACACATTGTTATATGTATCTATGTGCATGATTTTTTTTTTTGGTACTACTTTGACAAGTGTAAAAATTCTGTGTAAATCCAATTTTAAAAATCAGTACAAAACTGGCACTCAACAACACTATTCATTCTTTAAAAACCTCATTTTATTCTTTCCTTAGATGTTCATATTTTTATTGGAATAATTTCAAGTTGTAATATGACAACATTTTGTTTGATCAATAACATTAATGTATGAACGTCTTCGGTAGTCATTTTAACAATATCTTAATTAAGCAGCAGACAATGCAACATACATATTTTCAAAAGGCATACTGTAATGTAAACATCCTGTATTTGATAAATGATTCATTTAGATATATTATTAAATATTTACCCATTTACATCTGTAAATTACCCTTTTAGCTTCAATTTTATTAGGTTGGCTTGATGAAGGCAACTTAATGATATGCTTGTAAAGCTTTATTATTAATTGTATTAATAATTAATTTTTGTTGCACCCACTATACAGACCATTGAATACTACCTCTGGATGGTGAAAACTCAACATGACACTGCAAAAAAAGTACTGATCATAAATCATTACACAGCTGGTGTAATAATGAATGCAAAAGATGAGGTCATAAACAGACATTTAATGCCAAAGGTAACAAATTTGTACTTATATCTCTCTTTAATTAGCAACACATTTGCATGCCAATGCATAAATGTAGCACAAGATTGTGTTAACACTTGTCATATTAGATACTAAGCAATGCCTGCTTAGATGGTGTTTGTTACTCTGGTTTTATTTATTTCTTTATCTCCTATATTTTAGCACACAATACCTTGACTAATTTATTAATTTATTGTAATTAAATAATTTGTTTTGTTTAAATTTCATTTAATACTTTTTACACAGGTGAAATTTGATGATTTTGATGCAGCAGTTGGGGCACTTAATGTACATTGTACCCACTGGACCTTGGTGGTAAGTGTTGTAGTTGGTACAATAATTTCATCCTGATGATAGGCTTCCCTTTTTCACTATTAAACTTCAATCCTTTTTAGAATGAAGAAACTGTTTGGACATTATTTATTTTTAACAATTTGTGTAAATGTTTTTTTTTTTTTTTTTTTTTAAGTGAAATGTGTATTGCATGTAGAATTTATAGTCATTACTATGAATATATGTAATTGTGAGTTAAACAGGAAATAGAAAATGTTGGCATACTACAGGTAAATAAATAGAAAAAAATTTATGATGACAAAAAGTGACATTTCCAGCCATACTGCTCTTCATCAGACAAGGCCAAACACAAGTAGTCCATTGCATAGTGTAAATCAGAGTAATACACAAAATTATAGACCATACGACTATAGTAACATTACATGACATAACCTGAACTAAAAAATAAATAAATATAGTACAACAGTGATATAAACAATGGTATGTAAAACAAACAAACACACACAAAAAAAAAGCTAAATTAAAATTAAATAAAACCACAAGATAAATGAAAGACCATCATTAATAAAAGTTATTATAATAGGTATTATAAATTATTAAAGAAAAGTGGGTTGACTTAAATTCTTTCAAAGTCCTTCAAAGCTTTCCATATATTTCTCTACACCTTGTATTAATCTGAGTATATCTGGCTACATCTGGCTTATTATAAGGGTTAAATAAAATGTGTGTCATAACACATAACAGGGTGACAGTTTTTACAGTATAAAATATGGTAATGTTGGTTTTATATATTTTTCATTTTCAGTTTCTAAATGCTGCTTCAAAAGAAGTGTCAGTTGTAGACCCTTTAGGTTCAAATGAGGAAGAACAGACTAAGACAGCAGGAGAAAGATTTAGGTACTTTTAAATTCTCTTGTTTGTTGCATTTAATCAAGCTATACATACAGATGCTGAGGCTGTTTGCAAATGTTTTTTTAGGAGGTTCTTCCAAATGCGCCACAACATTCTGAGCAGAAAAGACTGGAGCAACATCAGATGGAGGCCAAAGAAAATTAGACACACAAACCAGCAGGATGGAAATAGTTGTGGGGTTTTTGTTATGAAGGTATAGAAATATATATTTAACATAAATGGACAAAATCATTCAGACATTAAGGATAAATGTTCTATATGATATAACAACCTTTTCTGTTATAACTTTTAGTTTGGCGAGGTAATACTATCAGAATTCCCTGATGTCCCCAACTATATTTCCATCGATGGAAGCCTGGATCAGCTGACCGTACTAAATGCAAAATAATTTCTTCTTTAGTTGTGATTGCTGCTATAAAGTGAACTTTAAAAGTTATCCTTTATTGTGTGGCAGAGCCTATTCAAAGTGTTTGCCAGCTGTGTGGCTGCAAAGAGACAGTTGAGAATGAACTCTGGGTGAGTATTAATTAATTTCCAGTCTCTCTGTCATATTTTTATAACCATTACAGCAGAATTCTTTTGTGTGAAATGATACATACAATAATAATTTTTTATTATTACAATTTCATTACAAATCAGATCCAGTGTGATAGCTGCTTGCTCTGGACACATACAAAGTGTACTGACCTGACACAGAAAGAGGTGGACTCAGTAACCAAGGATAACAGTCCATGGTTATGCACATTTTGCATTATGTAAATATACACAACATCACACTGCAATTGAAAGCAATAGTCTATCTTGGCTGTTTAAGAAAGGTTCTTTAAAAATGTCAAAAATAAGACGATGTTGTCATGCATTACTGTGGATAAAAAATAATTTTGAAAACTGAAACTAAGACTGTAAGACGAATAAGGACAAATAGCTGTTAAAAAATAAGACTGAATATAAGTTGTGTTAAAGACTTTCAATGACCTTCAAACTCTATTTTCAACATCTTGTATCAATCTGAAAGTTTGACAAACTTTACTGTGAAAAAAGGTACAAAAAGTTAAAAAAAAACATGATTTATGAAAAAGGACAAATATGATTAAAGCTGAAAACTGTAAATGTGAAAGTCAATATTATTTGTTAATTAAAAAGTGCGTTTCCCGAATTTTTTTTTAAGAATTACTACACTTCATATGTACATAATTTAAAACATAAGTACTGTTTTCCAGTTAAGTTACATGTATCAGGAAATGGCTTTCTCAGCCCTGTAACACTACCTTTTCAATAAAGCTGTTAATTAAAATGTTTCTGACTGGTTAATCAAAAAAGTCACAGATCAGAATAGTGATGTTAGTGACCCAGGGAAGGGTCAGCTGACCCGTACTGAACTGTAAAAGTTTTCACAGATCAGAAAAGTGATTCTAGTGACCCAGGGAAGGGTCAGCTGACCCGTACTGAACTGTGAAAGTTTTCACAGATCAGAAAAGTAATGCTAGTGACCCAGGGAAGGGTCAGCTGACCCGTACTGAACTGTGAAAGTTTTCACAGATCAGAAAAGTGATTCTAGTGACCCTGGGATGGGTCAGCTGACCCGTACTGAACTGTGAAAGTTTTCACAGATCAGAAAAGTGATTCTAGTGACCCAGGGATGGGTCAGCTGACCCGTACTGAACTGTGAAAGTTTTCACAGATCAGAAAAGTGATTCTAGTGACCCTGGGATGGGTCAGCTGACCCGTACTGAACTGTGAAAGTTTTCACAGATCAGAAAAGTGATGCTAGTGACCCTGGGATGGGTCAGCTGACCCGTACTGAACTGTGAAAGTTTTCACAGATCAGAAAAGTAATGCTAGTGACCCAGGGAAGGGTCAGCTGACCCGTACTGAACTGTGAAAGTTTTCACAGATCAGAAAAGTAATGCTAGTGACCCAGGGAAGGGTCAGCTGACCCGTACTGAACTGTGAAAGTTTTCACAGATCAGAAAAGTGATTCTAGTGACCCTGGGATGGGTCAGCTGACCCGTACTGAACTGTGAAAGTTTTCACAGGTCAGAATAGTGATGTACATGACCCAGGGAAGGGTCAGCTGACCCGTACTGAACTGTGAAAGTTTTCACAGATCAGAATAGTGATGCTAGTGACCCAGGGAAGGGTCAGCTGACCCGTACCGAACTGTGAAAGTTTTCACAGATCAGAAAAGTGATGCTAGTGACCCTGGGATGGGTCAGCTGACCCGTACTGAACTGTGAAAGTTTTCACAGGTCAGAATAGTGATGTACATGACCCAGGGAAGGGTCAGCTGACCCGCACTGAACTGTGAAAGTTTTCACAGATCAGAATAGTGATGCTAGTGACCCAGGGAAGGGTCAGCTGACCCGTACTGAACTGTGAAAGTTTTCACAGATCAGAAAAGTAATGCTAGTGACCCAGGGAAGGGTCAGCTGACCCATACTGAACTGTGAAAGTTTTCACAGATCAGAATAGCGATGTTAGTGACCCTGGGATGGGTCAGCTGACCCGTACTGAACTGTGAAAGTTTTCACAGATCAGAAAAGTGATTCTAGTGACCCAGGGATGGGTCAGCTGACCCGTACTGAACTGTGAAAGTTTTCACAGATCAGAAAAGTGATTCTAGTGACCCAGGGATGGGTCAGCTGACCCGTACTGAACTGTGAAAGTTTTCACAGATCAGAAAAGTTATGTACATGACTCAGGGAAGGGTCAGCTGACCCGCACTGAACTGTGAAAGTTTTCACAGATCAGAATAGTGATGCTAGTGACCCTGGGATGGGTCAGCTGACCCGTACTGAACTGTGAAAGTTTTCACAGGTCAGAATAGTGATGTACATGACCCAGGGAAGGGTCAGCTGACCCGTACTGAACTGTGAAAGTTTTCACAGATCAGAAAAGTGATTCTAGTGACCCAGGGATGGGTCAGCTGACCCGTACTGAACTGTGAAAGTTTTCACAGATCAGAAAAGTGATTCTAGTGACCCAGGGATGGGTCAGCTGACCCGTACTGAACTGTGAAAGTTTTCACAGATCAGAAAAGTTATGTACATGACTCAGGGAAGGGTCAGCTGACCCGCACTGAACTGTGAAAGTTTTCACAGATCAGAATAGTGATGCTAGTGACCCAGGGAAGGGTCAGCTGACCCGTACCGAACTGTGAAAGTTTTCACAGATCAGAAAAGTGATGCTAGTGACCCTGGGATGGGTCAGCTGACCCGTACTGAACTGTGAAAGTTTTCACAGGTCAGAATAGTGATGTACATGACCCAGGGAAGGGTCAGCTGACCCGCACTGAACTGTGAAAGTTTTCACAGATCAGAATAGTGATGCTAGTGACCCAGGGAAGGGTCAGCTGACCCGTACTGAACTGTGAAAGTTTTCACAGATCAGAAAAGTAATGCTAGTGACCCAGGGAAGGGTCAGCTGACCCATACTGAACTGTGAAAGTTTTCACAGATCAGAATAGCGATGTTAGTGACCCTGGGATGGGTCAGCTGACCCGTACTGAACTGTGAAAGTTTTCACAGATCAGAAAAGTGATTCTAGTGACCCAGGGATGGGTCAGCTGACCCGTACTGAACTGTGAAAGTTTTCACAGATCAGAAAAGTGATTCTAGTGACCCAGGGATGGGTCAGCTGACCCGTACTGAACTGTGAAAGTTTTCACAGATCAGAAAAGTGATTCTAGTGACCCAGGGATGGGTCAGCTGACCCGTACTGAACTGTGAAAGTTTTCACAGATCAGAAAAGTTATGTACATGACTCAGGGAAGGGTCAGCTGACCCGCACTGAACTGTGAAAGTTTTCACAGATCAGAATAGTGATGCTAGTGACCCTGGGATGGGTCAGCTGACCCGTACTGAACTGTGAAAGTTTTCACAGGTCAGAATAGTGATGTACATGACCCAGGGAAGGGTCAGCTGACCCGTACTGAACTGTGAAAGTTTTCACAGATCAGAAAAGTGATTCTAGTGACCCAGGGATGGGTCAGCTGACCCGTACTGAACTGTGAAAGTTTTCACAGATCAGAAAAGTGATTCTAGTGACCCAGGGATGGGTCAGCTGACCCGTACTGAACTGTGAAAGTTTTCACAGATCAGAAAAGTTATGTACATGACTCAGGGATGGGTCAGCTGACCCGTACTGAACTGTGAAAGTTTTCACAGATCAGAAAAGTGATTCTAGTGACCCAGGGATGGGTCAGCTGACCCGTACTGAACTGTGAAAGTTTTCACAGATCAGAAAAGTGATTCTAGTGACCCAGGGATGGGTCAGCTGACCCCTACTGAACTGTGAAAGTTTTCACAGATCAGAAAAGTTATGTACATGACTCAGGGAAGGGTCAGCTGACCCGCACTGAACTGTGAAAGTTTTCACAGATCAGAATAGTGATGCTAGTGACCCTGGGATGGGTCAGCTGACCCGTACTGAACTGTGAAAGTTTTCACAGGTCAGAATAGTGATGTACATGACCCAGGGAAGGGTCAGCTGACCCGTACTGAACTGTGAAAGTTTTCACAGATCAGAAAAGTGATTCTAGTGACCCAGGGATGGGTCAGCTGACCCGTACTGAACTGTGAAAGTTTTCACAGATCAGAAAAGTTATGTACATGACTCAGGGAAGGGTCAGCTGACCCGCACTGAACTGTGAAAGTTTTCACAGATCAGAATAGTGATGCTAGTGACCCTGGGATGGGTCAGCTGACCCGTACTGAACTGTGAAAGCTTTCACAGGTCAGAATAGTGATGTACATGACCCAGGGAAGGGTCAGCTGACCCGTACTGAACTGTGAAAGTTTTCACAGATCGAAAAGGGATGCTAGTGACCCTGGGATGGGTCAGCTGACCCGTACTGAACTGTGAAAGTTTTCACAGATCAGAATAGTGATGCTAGTGACCCAGGGAAGGGTCAGCTGACCCGTACTGAACTGTGAAAGTTTTCACAGATCAGAAAAGTAATGCTAGTGACCCAGGGAAGGGTCAGCTGACCCATACTGAACTGTGAAAGTTTTCACAGATCAGAATAGCGATGTTAGTGACCCTGGGATGGGTCAGCTGACCCGTACTGAACTGTGAAAGTTTTCACAGATCAGAATAGCGATGTTAGTGACCCTGGGATGGGTCAGCTGACCCGTACTGAACTGTGAAAGTTTTCACAGGTCAGAAAAGTAATGCTAGTGACCCAGGGAAGGGTCAGCTGACCCGTACTGAACTGTGAAAGTTTTCACAGATCAGAAAAGTGATGCTAGTGACCCTGGGATGGGTCAGCTGACCCATACTGAACTGTGAAAGTTTTCACAGGTCAGAATAGTGATGTACATGACCCAGGGAAGGGTCAGCTGACCCGCACTGAACTGTGAAAGTTTTCACAGATCAGAATAGTGATGCTAGAGACCCTGGGATGGGTCAGCTGACCCGTACTGAACTGTGAAAGTTTTCACAGATCAGAATAGCGATGTTAGTGACCCTGGGATGGGTCAGCTGACCCGTACTGAACTGTGAAAGTTTCAAAAATGAGAATAGTGATGTACATTATCTGTACAAGGTCATTTATATAATATATATATATATCATATTATACAAAAAATGGGGGGCAGAGCAAAGAGAAACACGACCACGAGATAAAATGCTCTTGTTAAAGTTTTCACAAATCGAGCTCGACCTAAAACAATGTTATTTTATTCCAGCAGTCTGCCTGTTCATTGGTAATAGACGTTAAACATGAAGAACGCCTTTATTTCACATTCCTTACTGGCGGTCTTACCAAGGGGTTTACGGACAAGAGCTTTGCTGTGAAAAAATTCACAGATCAAGCTGGTGAAGATGACACCAGTTTCATTCCTCTAAGTGTCCAACATTTGGAGCTATAGCCATTATAAAATTAAGAGTCGCTACGAAAAAAAACCCTGATTTCGGCCCAAAGGACAGCGTCACCTTAATTCACAAATCATGGAGAACGATATTCGGTATTATTTGCATGTCTATGACAGCGCACTGCGTATTTATAGCCAAAAGAAATCTGAATATCAAACCGCAAACTATCTTTACTGCGGTCTCATACCATTGCATTTCATGCAAAAACTTATAAATTATTCCGTTGTGCAGTGAAGAGATAACACGTGTGCTTACTGCATTTCATTGCACACACTGTTTCGCTGTGCATTAAAAAACAACATGAGAACATATGTGCTTTTGCACTGCATTACAATATAAGATGTATGTAATTTAATTTAAATGTAATTTGTTTCTTTGTGCTTTGCAAAGACAACGCATGCTGTACTTTCGCATTGCCAATGCACAAAGAGGTCCTTTGAAGAATAACATATTGCAGTTTTATTCAACTGCTTACACACAAAATCTTTACTTGTCACACAATTTCTGAAAACTGACACTCAAACACCAGAACTAACTTAATCCTTTGCACATTGAAGAATAGCATGAAATCTATGCACTCATTTCATTGCTTTGTATTCAAGAACTAATTCATTCCGTTAATAGATAACATGTGCTCTTGCATTGCATGGCACACACGACCTCTTGCTGTGCATTGAAGAACAGCATTTAAACTATGCACTTGTTTTGCATTACATACAAGAAATATCTCATCAAGAGATAACATATGTGATCTTGTATTGCACTGCATTTTATTGCATTGTATACAGGAGCTAATTTATTCCGTTGTGCAATGAATAGATAACGCGTGTGCCACTGTATTGCATTGAACACACGACCTTTCGCTGTGCATTGAAGAACAAAATAATAAGCTAAGCACTTGTTGCGGAGAATTGCCGTGAGATCGGGTTGGTCGCATTGCACACACGATCTACGATGTTCTTTGAAGAATATACACTTGTTGCATTGTAATGCATACTAGAACTAGTCGCGTATTACAATAAAGACATAACATATGTGCTGGTGCATTGCACTCATTTCATTGAGTTTCTGTGCATATCTTGCATTGTATGGCACACACGACCTCTCGCTGTGCATTAAATGACAGCATATAAAATATGCACATATTGCATTACAATGCATTCAAGATCTAACTCGTTTCGTTGTGCGTTGGAGAGATATGTGCTGTTGCATTATCCTTTGAAGAGTGCACTTGTTGCATTGTAAATGCATACAAAAACTAACTCGTCCCGTTTTACAATGAAGACAATAATAACATAAGTCCTGTTGCATGCATTTGGTCCAAGAGTGAAGAGACAACACATAGCATAAGCTGAGCTGTTGCATCACAATGCACAACTGCATCACAACTCATTCTGCCGTGCATTAAAGACATAACCTATGTTGTTGTTGCATTTGCATTGCATAAAATATCTTAATTCGTTGCACATTGAAGAATAGCATATAGTCTATGCACACATTTTATTGCATTGTATACAGGCGCTAATTTATTCCGTTGTGCAGTGAAGAGATAAACACATATGCCACTGCGTTGCATTAAACACACGACCTTTCGCTGTGAATTAAAGAACAACATATAAGCTATGCACTTGTTGCGGTGTAATGCTAACAAAAACTAGTCCCGTTTTACAGTGAAGACATAACATATGTGCTTGCATTGCATTGCCCACAAGATCTAATTTGTTTGTGCAGTGAAGAGACAACACATAACACATAAGCTGAGTGTTGCATCACAATGCATACAAGAACTAACTCATTCCGCCGTGCATTGAGGACATAACACATTTGGGTTGCATTGCACTCATTTCATTGCTACACAGCAATGAAATGAGTGCAATGCAACAAATGTGTTATGTCCTCAATGCACTGCGGAATGAGTTATTTCTTGTATGCATTACAACAACAGACATAAGTTGGTTCTTGTTGGTTCATAAGTTGGTTCTTGTACATACAAGAACCAACTTATGTCTGTTGTGTAATGGAGCAATACCATATGTGCGATAGCATTGCAGGGCACACACGACCGCTCGCTGTGCATTGAAGAAAAATATATAAAATATGCACTTGTTGCATTACAATGCATACAAGAACTAACTCATTCCGCCGTGCATTGAGGACATAACACATTTGGGTTGCATTGCACTCATTTCATTGCTACACAGCAATGAAATGAGTGCAATGCAACAAATGTGTTATGTTCTCAATGCACGGCGGAATGAGTTAGTTCTTGTATGCATTACACAACAGACATAAGTTGGTTTTTGTATACACATACAAGAACCAACTTATGTCTGTTGTGTAATGGAGCAATATCATATGTGCGATAGCATTGCAGGGCACACACGACCTCTCGCTGTGCATTGTAGAAAAATATATAAAATATGCACTTGTTGCATTACAATGCATACAAGAACTAACTCATTCCGCCGTGCATTGAGGACATAACACATTTGTTGCATTGCACTCATTTCATTGCTACACAGCAATGAAATGAGTGCAATGCAACAAATGTGTTATGTCCTCAATGCCCGGCGGAATGAGTTAGTGCGTATGCATTACACAACAGACATAAGTTGGTTCTTGTACATTGGAGAGATATATGCTGTATCCACAACTTATCCAGCTGTGTATTAAAGTTAGTTAGAGATAACACATGCTGCTGAATTGCATTGCAAACACAGCCTTTCGCTGTGCACTGAAGAATAACAAATGAGCTTATGCACTTGATGTATTGTAATGTATACAAGAACTAACTCATTCCATTGTATATTGAACAGATAACATATGTGCTGTTGTTAAGAATACAACATTAACTTATTATATATGCTCCTATATTATACTCATCCTTCTGATGAGACATCAGCCAGAGAGTAGTCCATTTTTGACTTAGTAAACATATTTATGTTCCGAGAGTCCTAGATCATGACCTTTCTATGCATAGTAATCGGAAGTAATCAGAAATATAGTCCATATTTGAACTAATAAACAGATTTCTGGCCAAAGGGTACTCGATCTTAAGCATTCTATAAGTACTATTTGACTTCTAATGTTACATAATCTAGACATTAGCCCACATTTGACAAACTGAACATATTCCTCTCCCAAGAGTCCTAGATCGTGATCTTTCTATAAATTATCATTGACTCCTCTTGTTAAATCAGCCTGACAGTAGTCCAAATTCGACCTTCTGAACATATTTATGGCTCAAGAGTCCTCGATCAAGAACTTTCTATTTATACTCATTGACTTCTACTGATGTTAAATCAGCAACAGAGTAGTCCATTTTTGAGCTTCAGGACATATTTCTGGCCAAAGAGTCCTGGAACAGGAACTTTCCATATATACTCATTGACTTCTGCTGATGATAAATCCGTAACAGATTAGTCCGTGTTTGACCTACTAAACAGATTTCTGGCCAAAGGGAATCGATCTTAAACATTCTATACATACTTATTGACTTTTTTAATACATAATCCAGATACTGGTCCACTTTGACATTGAGAACATATTAAGCATTCTATACATACTAATTGACTTCTGATATTACATAAGTCAGATATTGGTCATCATGATCTTTCTATAAATTGTCATTGACTCTTTTTTATTTTAAATCAGCCTGACAGTAATCCATTTTTGATCTTCAGAACACATTTCTGCACCTAGATTCCTAGATCATGATCTTTCTATACATTATCATAGATTCCTTCTGCTGTTAAATCAGACTGGCAGTAGTACATATTTGACGTTCTGAACATATTTATGACCCAAGAGTTCTCGATCATGAACTTTTTATATACACTTATTGACTTCTACTGATGTTAAATTAGCAATAGAGTAATCCATATTTGACCTACTGAACACATTTCTGGCCCGAATATACTCGATCATGAACATTATATCAATTCTCATTGACTCCTTCTGAGTAGTCCATATTTGATTGATAGAGTCCCTGAACATATTTTATATACTCATAGATTCCTTCTGCTGTTGCACTGCAATGCAAACAAGAACTCATTTGGTTGTGCAGCGAAGAGATAACATTTGTGCTCTTGCATTTGCATTGCAAACACAATCTTTCGCTGTGTACTGAAGAGCAACAGCAACAGCGTAACAAATACTTGTTGCATTGCAGTTTATACAAGAACTAACTGACTTGCACTGATGCACTTGCACTTGATCGTATGTGCTGTTGCATTGGATTGCACACACGATCTCTCACTCTGCATAGAAGAACAACATTTAAGCTATGCACTTGTATATATAAGTGCTTTTCCAGTGAAGAGATAACATATATGTGGTTGCTTTGCGTTGCATACAACAGGTAACTGATTAATTTGTGGAAGAATAACATATAAACTAACTCATTCTGACGTGCATTGAAGAGATACAATGTTGCATGATATGGCCAATGTTTCATTTCATTGCATGCTAGAAACTAAGTTAATCCGTTGAACATTGAAAAATATCCTATAATCTATGAGATAACGTACAGTATGTTCTGTTGCATTGCATTGCAAGCGACAACTAACTTATCCCGCTGTGTATTGAAGAGATATAACATTATAACATATAACATTGTAACATACATTGTAAAATGTAATCATTTATGCACCCATTTCATTGCATTTTATTCAAAAACTTATAAATTATTCCGTTGTGCAGTGAAGAGATAACACGTGTGCTTACTGCATTTCATTGCACACACTGTTTCGCTGTGCATTAAAAAAACAACATATAAGCTATGCACTTGTTGCATTGTAATGCACACAAGAACTAACTCGACTGAGTTACGGTGTGCATTGGAGAGAGAACATAATGTGCTGTTGCATTGCATTACAATATAAGATGTATGTAATTTAATTTAAATGTAATTTGTTTCTTTGTGCATTGCAAAGACAACGCATGTTGTACTTTTGCATTGCCAATGCACACACGATCTAAACGAGGTCCTTTGAAGAATAACATATTGCAGTTTTATTCAACTGCTTACACACAAAGTCCTTACTTGTCACACAATTTCTGAAAACTGACACTCAAACACCAGAACTAACTTGATCCTTTGCACATTGAAGAATGGCATATAATCTATGCATTCATTTCATTGCTTCGTATTCAAGAACTAATTAATTCCGTCAATAGATAACATGTGCTCTTGCATTGCATGGCACACACGACCTCTTGCTGTGCATTGAAGAACAGCATTTAAACTATGCACTATGTACAATGCATACAAGAAATATCTCATTCAGTTGTGCAACGAAGAGATAACATATGTGATCTTGTATTGCACTGCACACGCGATAGCGATGTGCTCTGAAGAATAACATTGTACTCATTATACACTCATTGAATTGTAATGCATACAAGAACTAACTTAACTTGAAGAGATAACATATGTGCTGTTGCATTGCATAAAATATCTAACAAACCGATGGACATTGAATAATAGCAAATAATCTATGCATTCATTTCATTTCATTGTATTGTATAAATAAAGTAAAGTATAAATTTATTCCGTTGTGCAGAGAAGTGTAACACGTCATTGCATTACACACACGACCTTCCGAAGAACAACATATAAACTATGCACTTGTTGCGTTTTAATGCTTACAAGAACTAACTCGTCCCGTATAACATATGTGCTGTTGCATTGCACACACGATCTAACGATGTGCTTTAAAGAATAAAGCACAAGGCATGCACTTGTTGCATTGAAATTCATACAACTACTAACTCATTCCGTTGTGCAGTGAAAAGAGACATGTGCTTTGCACTTGCACACAAAACCTTTCACTGAGCGTTGAAGAAAAATATAAAAGCTATGCAATTATTGTAACGCATACAAGAACTAACTCATTCCGTTGTGCATTGGAGAGGTAACGTGTCGTTGCATTGCAATGCATTCAAGATGTAACTTATTAATTTGTGCAATACATGCAATACATGCATGTTTTCGCATTGCATTGCACGCGATCTAGAATGTTCTTTGAAGAATGCATTTGTTGCATTGTAATGCATACAAAAAACTAACGTCCCGTTTTAACAATGAAGACATGTAATGTGCTGTTGCACTGCATAAAAGATCTTAATCCGTTGCAAATTGAAGAATATCATATGCACTCATTTTATTGCATTCTATACAGGAGCTAATTTATTCCGTTGTTCAATGAAGAGATAACGCGTGTGCCACTGTATTGCATTTAACACACGACCTTTCCCTGTGCATTGAAGAACAACGTATAAGCGAACTAGTCCCTTTTACAATGAAGACATATGTTGCATGTGCACTGCACACAAGATCTAATTTTTTTTGTGCAGTGAAGAGACAACACATAACATAACATAAGCTGAGCTCTTGCATTGCATTGTAGAAAACATCTAACTTATTCCAACTTGCACTGAAGAGATATCACATATGTGTCGCATTGCACACACGATCTACGATGTCCTTTGAAGAATAACATGTAAGCTATGCACTTGTTGCATTGTAATGCATACTAGAACTAGTCGCGTATTACAATGAAGACATTACATATGTGCTGTTTGCATTGCATTCATTTTATTGCCGTGTATACAAGAACCAACTGTGTATTTTAAAGTCATCACTTTGAGATATAACAGACATAACATCACATTAACAAATATCATATAATCTATGCACTCATTTCATTGCATTGTATACAAGAACTGAATTATTCCGTTGTGCAGTGAAGAGATACATGTCCTGGGGCATTGGATTTGCACACACGACCTTTCACTGTGCATTGAAGAACAGTATTAAAGCTATGCAATTGATGAATATTAATGCATACTAGAACTAACTCATTCCGTTGTGCATTGGAGAGGTAACGTGTTGTTGTTTTGCAATGCATTCAAGGTGTAACTTATGGCTTTGTGCATTGCAAAAACAACACATAACGTGTTTTCGCATTGCATTGCACGCGATCTACGATGTCCTTCGAAGAGTGCACTTGTTGCATTGTAAATGCATACAAAAACTAACTCGTCCCGTTTTACAATGAAGACATAACATATGTGCTGTTGCATTGCACTGCCCACAAGATCTAACTAATTTGTTTGTGCAGTGAAGTGACATCAAATAACACATAAGCTGAGGTGTTGCATCACAATGCATACAAGAACTTACTCATTCCGCCGTGCATTGAGGATATAACTTATGTGCCGCTGCATTGCATTGTATAAAACATCTAACTTATTCCAATGTGCATTGAAGAGATAACACAATGCATACAAGAACTAACTTATTCCGCCGTGCATTGAGGACATAACTTATGTGCCGTTGCATTGCATTGTATAAAACATCTAACTTATTCCAACGTGCTTTGAAGAGATAATACATATGTGTCGCATTGCACACACGATCTACGATGTCCTTTGAAGAAAAACATGTAAGCTATGCACTTGTTGCATTGTAATGCATACTAGAACTAGTCCCGTATTGCAATCAAGACATAACATATGTGCTTTTGAATTGCACTTATTTCATTGCTGTGTATACAAGAACCAAATTGTGGGGAAATAGCATTATGTGCATATCTTGCATTGTATGGCACATACGACCTCTCGCTGTGCACTGAAGAAAACATATACAATATGCACTTGTTGCATAACAATGCAATACATTAACAAATATCATATAATCTATGCACTCATTTCATTGCATTGTATACAAGAACTGAATTATTCCGTTGTGCAGTGAAGAGATATATGTCCTGGGGCATTGGATTTGCACACACGACCTTTCACTGTGCATTGAAGAACAGTATTAAAGCTATGCAATTGTTGAATATTAATGCATACTAGAACTAACTCATTCCGTTGTGCATTGGAGAGGTAACGTGTTGTTGTATTGCAATGCATTCAAGGTGTAACTTGTTGCACTTGTTGCATTGCAAAGACAACACATAAAGTGAAAGTGACGTTTATGTCTCATTGCACGCGATCTACGATGTCCTTTGAAGAATGCTCTTGTTGCATTGTAATGCATACAAAAACTAACTCTTCCCATTTTTACAATACATAACATATTTGTTGCATTGCACTCATTTCATTGCCGTGTATACAAGAACCAACTTATGTCTGTTGTGTAATGGAGCAATAGCATATGTGCATTGCAGCAGCACATATCCAGCACATATCCACTTGAAGACATATCCCAGCGAAGAGGTAAGATTTGTGCTCTTGCATTTGCATTGCACACACAACCTTTCGCTGTGTACTGAAGAGCAACAGCTATGCACTTGTTGCATTGCAGTTTATACAAGAACTAACTCATTCCGACGTGAACTGATGAATCCGACTTGAACTTATGTGCTGTTGCATTGGATTTGCAAATCATTTATGCACTCATTTCATTGCATTTCATGCAAAAACTTGCATTACAATACAAGATGTATGTAATTTAATTTAAATGTAATTTGTTTCTTTGTGCTTTGCAAAGGCAACGCATGCTGTACTTTCGCATTGCCAATGCACACACGATCTAAAGAGGTCCTTTGAAGAATAACATATTGCAGTTTTATTCAAGTGCTTACACACAAAATCTTTACTTGTCACACAATTTCTGAAAACTGACACTCAAACACCAGAACTAACTTAATCTTTTGCACATTGAACAAGAATAGCATGTAATCTATGCACTCATTCCATTGCTTTGTATTCAAGAACTAATTCATTCCGTTAATAGATAACATGTGCTCTAGCATTGCATTATGGCAAGCCGTTTTGACTTTTATTCACATCTCAGGATATGAATTCTTGATATCAACAATTCAGTTCTTGATATCAGGAATTACATTTACACTAGTAACAATGTTACTTCTTGATATCAACAATTTAATTACTGATATCAACAATTCAGTTCTTGATATCAGGAATTACATTTCCACTAGTAACAATGTTAATTCTTGATATCAACATTTGAATTTCCACTAGTAAAAACTAGAATTCTTGATATCTGTAATTGTATTTTCACTAGTGAAATGTCACCATAGGCTGCCATTCAAATTCAATTGTTGATATTAAGAATTGAGTTCTTACTAGTTGAAATCCCAATTTCACATATCAGAAATACAATTCTTACTAGTAAAAACTTAATTTTTACTAGTAACAACTTCATTCTTACTAGTAAGAATGAAGTTTTTACTAGTGGAAATGTAATTCCTGATATCAACAATTCAGTTCTTGATATCAACAACTGATATCCTGGGAATGAATAAAAGTCAAAACGGCTTGTCGAAGTGTTGGTAAGGCGCTCTACTTCCTTTTCCCATCCATCAGATTGGAAAGGCATTTATCTTCAATAAAAATGAAGATGTAAAAATAAAGATATTCGAAAAGTGTCGAACTTACGAACTTAAGAAATTAAAAAGACTTCCTATTTCTGTGGTTTGTGCATTTTATAAGTCAAACTGCATCGTTGACAAAATGGATGTAAACTGGCTACAACGCACTGCACCATGCAGCACCAAAATTTGCAATAATGGAAGTATACCGCTCAATTAATTTAGTGTATTTATGTATATTGATACACCGTTTACTCTTTTATGAAACTATCATAGTTAATGAAGCCCAAGTGCCACCTACAGGCCTATTAGTGTAGGCTGGTGAAATGGTGACATGAAAAGAAAGACTTTATTATGTTACCATTTTTGATAATTATGCAGCATTATGAAAAAAGTCTCTTAATAAACTCCTCCTGCATTTATTTGATCAAAAACAGCAATATAGTGAAAGATGATTACAATTTACAGTGATGGTTTTCTATTTTAATATACTTTTAAATATAATTTATTCCTATAATTTATGCTTTTCTTTTCTATCATTTTATTCATCAAAGCATCTTGGAAAAAAAAGTATCACAGGTTATAAAAACTATTAAGCAGCACAACTGTTTGTAACATTGATAATAAATCATCATATTAGAATGATTTCTGAAGGACCATGTGACACTGAATACTGGAGTAATGATGCTGAAAATTCAGTTTTGCTTCACATAAATTCATATATTTTAAAGTATATTAAAACACAAATCCATTATTTTAACTATAAAAATATTTCACAATATTACAGTTTTTTCTGTATTTTTGATCAAATAAATACAGCCTTCTTGCAAAAACATAACATATTATATATATATATATATATATATATATATATATATATATATATATATATATATATATATATATATATATATATATATATATATATATATATATATATATATATATATATATATGTGTGTGTGTGTTTTACATTGCCCCTTTTTTACATTTGAGCCCCTGCCCCTGAGGAACTCTCTGCATGTCCCTGTCTGTTATTATTGCACCGTTTAATGTACAACAACACTAATGTACAAATATTATCTGACACCATTTATAAGTAGCCTGTAAATATACCATCTGACTACTATGTGCACTTATTGCAAAGAGAATACTTTTTTATAGGCAAATAGAATATTTAGCTTTTTTCACTTAGTGTAAGTAGCATATAAGAAATGGTGCCATTTTCACTTAGTGTAAATAGATTCTGTTGCTATTTTCACTTAGTGTAAATAGATTCTGTTGCTATTTACACTTAGAGCTATTTTCACATTTTGCAGTCTGTTCCCACGGATTTAAACTGTACTCGTCCAAGAAGAGAACAGGCTTCCGGGTTATCGCAAATAAAATAATGATATTTTTATGTAGGGCAAATAGAATGAATCTTAGGCCAATTACTTTTTGTGTAGGCCTATGTGGAATGCATCAAATTGTCTTAACTGCATGCTTAAAATAATTCTCTGAAGCACTTTTTTTCTAACTCAGAAGACACCCATTTTAGGGTAAGGTCAAGAAGGGATACAGCTACGGACACTTGGAATGCGCTAAATTAATATTTGGTCATTTCATTACTGTATGAGCACGAACAGCCCATTACCAACACATGTATATCAAACTTATAAAAACTTTGTAAACATGGAGAACAATAAATGACCACACATGCTGAGTTTTATGAATTTATGATGCTGGTGGTGAGTGTAAAATCAAATTCAAAACAGCCATTTCACCTGGAAGAGTAAGGCTGTGATATTAATGTTGGCCACTAGAAGGGGCCATACGATAAGGAATCTTTAACCTTAATCTTTTCTCTATCATTTTTTTCTTTGTTTTTTCACTTTTACATGCCCCAATAAAATATTATTTGTCAAGTTTCCAGACATGATTGCTGTAGGCCTACATTTAAAATGAAGAGACAATTTTATTCATCTCTTTTAACATAACATACACGATTCCATTCTATTCTGTAATTTTGCAGGCAAAAGCTCTGTAAACTACAATCACCAAAACAACACTTCATGATAACAATGTAATGAAACAGTAGAGGCACTTTACCAAAACAGAAAAAAAAGTTTACGAATAAAGCATTCATTAGTTATTTTTGGTTTTAAGTAAACATTATAGTTATAAAGTAAAACGACAATAACAACGACAACAACAATAATAATAACAGGCTGACAACCCGATGGGCAAGATTACATTCTTATTAAATCATTGTCTCTTCCACTCCAAACCCACTACAATTGAGAGACATTCCAGATGCATATTTCATTCAAATATATTATGCAACTGGACTATCAGACGAGTTATCCAGTGTTATATTTAATGTGACATTAAAATGGCCAACGGGAATAGGAAAGAGGTTCAAAAAGACTTTATCATTCATCTTGTCCAATGTGGCCCTATACTTCAAGTTAATGGACAACATATTACTGTAAATAAAAATAATACAAGTTATTAGCACATTACAGTGTAGCTATCATGCCATATTTACGCATCCATTGGACAGAGAGTGCAAATATTTCAGCTCATTATTAGGCTATCCCATATGAGAAGGTGTCAGTGTACATACTACATCAAAATGTACAGTAAAAATGTTCAGTAGCCAATAATGTTTCATTACACTGTTTTATAATGCATAGGTCTTTAATCAAAGAGAATCACCGGCACGAATTTGGGCACGATGACGACAAATTCTGTATTAGAGCCATATGTAAATGTCATGGATGGAACAATAAAAAAATAGTCCATTGATGCATTAGAAAGTGTAATGAAAACAAAAATAAACATGAAAAACGACATGAGGTTATTTTTCTTATCTTCATGTCAATGGTAAAATAAATGATACATAAATGCCTTGTTCATTTTTTTCCCTTAATTCTCCGAAGGACCCCGTGGCCAATAAAAACAAACAGGATGAAACTACTTTTTTTAACAAAAAAAAAAAAAACAACAAAATAAATCAAGCCATAATATAATTTTTATGTTTTATTAACTAAACGAAAAAATAAAGGAGCCATTTCTCTGGACGGATGTTTTTCCTCCATCTTTGGCTTACAGAGGATTATGCGAAAACCACATCTCATTAATATTCATCAGCTCATTACCATAGCTATTCTTACCTGTAAAAATTGCATTTCTAGATATCAGTAATTGAATTTTCACTAGTTGCAAGAGCAATTTCAGATATCAACTCTCTTTGTTGATATCAATAATTACATTGTTACTAGTAAAAATGCAAATTTTTGATATCAAGAATTCAATTGTCACTAGTTGAAATGTCAGTTCTTTATGGCAAGCCGTTTTGACTTTTATTCACATCTCAGGATATGAATTCTTGATATCAACAATTCAGTTCTTGATATCAGGAATTACATTTCCACTAGTAACAATGTTACTTCTTGATATCAACAATTTAATTCTTGATATCATCAATTCAGTTGTTGATCACTAGTAACAATGTTCATTCTTGATATCAACTTTTGAATTTCCACTAGTAAAAACTAGAATTCTTGATATCTGTAATTGTATTTTCACTAGTGAAATGTCACCATAGGCTACCATTCAAATTCAATTGTTGATATCAAGAATTGAGTTCTTACTAGTTGAAATTTCAATTTCACATATCAGAAATACAATTCTTACTAGAAAAATGCGAATTTTTGATATCAATAATTCAGTTGTCACTAGTTGAAATGTCAGTTCTTGATATCAACAATTGAATTGCTACTAGTAACAATGTTCATTTTTTATATCAATAATTTGATTGTCACTAGTGACAATGTTAGTTTCTGATATCATGAATGTGATTGTTACTAGTAAGAAAGCCATTTTACATATCTGAAATTATGTTGACATATGGCAAGCCGTTTTGACTTTTATTCATTCTCAGGATATGAATTCTTGATATCAACAATTCAGTTTTCACTAGTTAAAATGCTAATTCTTGATATCAGGAATTACATTTCCACTAGTAACAATGGCAATTTTTGATATCAAGAATTACATTTCCACTAGTAACAAGGTTAATTTTTGATATCAACAATTCAATTTTCACTAGTTAAAATGCTAATTTTTGATATCAAGAATTATTTTCCACTAGTAAAAACTAGAATTCTTGATATCAGCAATTTATATCCTGGGAAAGGCAATAGGCAAGCCGTTTTGACTTTTAATCATTCTCAGGATATGAAATTTTGATATCAACAATTCAGTTTTCACTAGTTAAAATGTTAATTCTTGATATCTGGAATTACATTTCTACTAGTAACAATGACAATTGTTGATATCAAGAATTAACATTTCCACTAGTAACAATGTTAATTCTTGATATTAACAATGATGTCATCACTCGCAGAAATATGTATTCTTGATATCAACATTTGAATTTCCACTAGTAAAAACTAGAATTCTTGATATCTGTAATTGTATTTTCACTAGTGAAATGTCACCATAGGGTGCCATTCAAATTCAATTGTTGATATCAAGAATTGAGTTCTTACTAGTTGAAATTTCAATTTCACATATCAGAAATACAATTCTTACTAGTAAAAATGCGAATTTTTGATATCAATAATTCAGTTGTCACTAGTTGAAATGTAAGTTGTTGATATCAACAATTGAATTGCTACTAGTAACAATGTTCATTTTTGATATCAATAATTTGATTGTCACTAGTGACAATGTTAGTTTCTGATATCATGAATGTGATTGTTACTAGTAAGAAAGCCATTTTACATATCTGAAATTATGTTGATATCAGAAATGCATTTTCAGATATCAAAAATGAACATTTTTACTAGTAGAAATTAAATTGTTGATATCAAGAACTGACATTTCAACTAGTGACAATTGAATTCTTGATATCAAAAATTTTCATTTTTACTAGTAACAATGTAATTATTGATATCAACAAAGAGAGTTGATATCTGAAATTGCTCTTGCAACTAGTGAAAATTCAATTACTGATATCTAGAAACGCAATTTTTACAGGTAAGAATAGCTATGGTAATGAGCTAATGAATATTAATGAGATGTGGTTTTCGCATAATCCTCTGTAAGCCAAAGATGGAGGAAGAGAAATGGCTCCTTTATTTTTTCGTTTAGTTAATAAAACATAAAAATTATATTATGGCTTGATTTTTTATTTTTTATTTATTTATTTTTTTGTTAAAAAAAGTAGTTTCATCCTGTTTGTTTTTATTGGCCACGGGGTCCTTCAGAGAATTAAGGGAAAAAAATGAACAAGGCATTCATGTATCATTTATTTTACCATTGACATGAACATAAGAAAAATAACCTCGTGTCGTTTTTCATGTTTATTTTTGTTTTCATTACACTTTCTAATGCATCAATGGACTATTTTTTTATTGTTCCATCCCTGACATTTACATATGGCTCTAATACAGAATGTGTCGTCATCGTGCCCAAATTCGTGCCGGTGTTTCTCTTTGATTAAAGGCCTGTGCATTGTAAAACAGTGTAATGAAATGTTATTGGCTACTGAAAATTTTTAGTGTACATTTTGATGTATTATGTACACCGACACCTTCTCATATGGGATAGCCTAATAATGAGCCGAAATATTTGCACTCTCTGTCCAATGGATGCGTAAATATGGCATGATAGCTACACTGTAATGTGCTAATAACTTGTATTATTTTTATTTATAGTAATATGTTGTCCATTAACTTGAAGTATAGGGCCACATTGGACAAGATGAATGATAAAGTCTTTTTGAACCTCTTTCCTATTCCCATTGGCCATTTTAATGTCACATTAAATATAACACTGGATAACTCGTCTGATAGTCCAGTTGCATAATATATTTGAATGAAATATGCATCTGGAATGTCTCTCAATTGTAGTGGGTTCGGAGTGGAAGAGACAATGATTTAATAATAATGTAATCTTGCCCATCGGGTTGTCAGCCTGTTATTATTATTGTTGTTGTCGTTGTTATTGTCGTTTTACTTTATAAAATAATGTTTACTTAAAACCTAAAATAACTAATGAATGCTTTATTCGTAAACTTTTTTTTTCTGTTTTGGTAAAGTGCCTCTACTGTTCCATTACATTGTTATCATGAAGTGTTGTTTTGGTGATTGTAGTTTACAGAGCTTTTGCCTGCAAAACAATACGGAATAGAACGGAATTGTGTATGTTATGTTAAAAGAGACCAATAAAAAGGTCTCTTCATTTTAAATGTAAGCCTACAGCAATCATGTCTGGAAACTTGACAAATAATATTTTATTGGGGCATGTAAAAGGGAAAAAACAAAGAAAAAAATTATAGAGAAAAGATTAAGGTTAAAAGATTCCTTATCGTATGGCCCCCTCTAGTGGCCAACATTAATATCACAGCCTTAATCTTCCAAGTGAAATGGCTGTTTTGAATTTGATTTTACACTCACCACCAGCATAATAAATTCATAAAACTCAGCATGTGTGGTCATTTATTGTTCTCCATGTTTACAAAGTTTTTATAAGTTTGATATACATGTGTTGGTAATGGGCTGTTCGTGCTCATACAGTAATGAAATGACCAAATATTAATTTAGCACATTCCCAGTGTCCATAGCTGTATCCCTTCTTGACCTTACCCTAAAATCTGTGTCTTCTGAGTTAGAAAAAAGTGCTTCAGAGAATTATTTTAAGCATGCAGTTAAGACAATTTGATGCATTCCACATAGGCATACACAAAAAGTAATTGGCCTAAGATTCATTCTATTTGCCCTATATAAAAATATCATTATTTTATTAATATTTTAAGCCTGTTCTCTTCTTGGATGAGTACAGTTTAAGTACAGAATCCGTGGGAACAGACTGCAAAGCGTGGGCATGGTTTACAAATCTGTGGGTATAGGCGGATCGAAAAACCGATATGGTTTACAAATCTAAGCGCACAGATTGGATATTCCAAGGTACGTTTAATTTTGCACTAAATGAAATAGCAATAGAATCTATTTGCACTAAGTGATAGAATATAATAGCAATAGAATTACACTAAGTGAAAACAGCACCATTTCTTATATGCTACTTACACTAAGTGAAAAAAGCTAAATATTCTATTTGCCCTATAAAAAAGTATTCTCTTTGCAATAAGTGCACATAGTAGTTAGATGCTACTTATAAATGGTGTCAGATAATATTTGTACATTAGTGTTGTTGTACATTAAACTATATGCAATAATAACAGACAGGGACATGCAGAGAGTTCCTCAGGGGCAGGGGCTCAGATGTAAAAAAGGGGCAATATATATATATATATATATATATATATATATATATATATATATATATATATATATATATATATATAGGTTATAGCTATATAGGTTAGGCTGCATTTATTTGATCAAAAATACAGAAAAAACAGTAATATTGTGAAATATTTTTACTGTTAAAATAATGGTCTTCTGTTTTAATATACTTCAAAATATATTGATTTATGTGAAGCAAAACTGAATTTTTTAGCATCATTACTCCAGTCTTCAGTGTCACATGGTCCTTCAGAAATCATTCTAATATGATGATTTATTATCAATGTTAGAAATAGTTGTGCTGCTTTATATTTTTTATAACCTGTGATACATTTTTTCCAAGATTCTTTGATGAATAAAATGTTAGAAAAGAACAGCATAAATTATAGGAATAAATTATATTTAAAAGTATATTGAAATAGAAAACCATCACTGTAAATTGTAATCATCTTTCACTATATTGCTGTTTTTGATCAAATAAATGCAGGAGGAGTTTATTAAGAGACTTTTTTCATAATGCTGCATAATTATCAAAAATGGTAACATAATAAAGTACTTTCTTTTCATGTCACCATTTCACCAGCCTACACTAATAGGCCTGTAGGTGGCACTTGGGCTTCATTAACTATGATAGTTTCATAAAAGAGTAAACGGTGTATCAATATACATAAATACACTAAATTAATTGAGCGGTATACTTCCATTATTGCAAATTTTGGTGCTGCATGGTGCAGTGCGTTGTAGTCAGTTTACATCCACTTTGTCAACGATGCAGTTGGACTTATAAAATGCACAAACCGCAGAAATAGGAAGTCTTTTTAATTTCTTAAGTTCGCAAGTTCGACACTTTTTGAATATCTTATTTTTATATCTTAATTTGTATTGAAGATAAATGCCTTTCCAATCTGATGGATGGGAAAAGGAAGTAGAGCGAGTTCGGCAAAAGGCGGATTCGAACCTCTGTCAGTTTGCGTCAAAACTATTTTTAACGCGCCTTACCTACACTTCGACAAGCCGTTTTGACTTTTATTCATTCCCAGGATATCAATTGTTGATATCAAGAACTTAATTGTTGATATCAGGAATTACATTTCCACTAGTAAAAACTTAATTCTTACTAGTAAGAATGAAGTTGTTACTAGTAAGAATGAAGTTGTTACTAGTAAGAATGTAGTTTTTACTAGTAACAACTTCATTCTTACTAGTAAGAATGTAGTTTTTACTAGTAAGAATGAAGTTGTTACTAGTAAGAATGTAGTTTTTACTAGTAAGAATGAAGTTGTTACTAGTAAGAATGTAGTTTTTACTAGTAAGAATATAGTTTTTACTAGTAAGAATGTAGTTTTTACTAGTAAGAATGAAGTTGTTACTAGTAAGAATTGTATTTCTGATATGTGAAATTGGAATTTCAACTAGTAAGAATTCAATTCTTGATATCAACAATTGAATTTGAATGGCAGCCTATGGTGACATTTCACTAGTGAAAATACAATTACAGATATCAAGAATTCTAGTTTTTACTAGTGGAAATTCAAATGTTGATATCAAGAATTAACATTGTTACTAGTGGAAATGTAATTCCTGATATCAACAACTGAATTGTTGATATCAAGAATTACATTTCCACTAGTAAAAACTTCATTCTTACTAGTAACAACTTCATTCTTACTAGTAAAAACTTCATTCTTACTAGTAAGAATGAAGTTTTTACTAGTAAGAATTGTATTTCTGATGTGAAATTGCAATCATGTCATGTTCACTGTGGTTTCACAAGGACATGAGACCTGCAGGTGACAGTTGATTGCCTTAAAACACATTGCAAACAAGTGAAATGTAAAATTTAATTAAGTAAAATGTAAATGATCTTAATTTTTACAATTCTTATGCACCCCATTAACTTATTACTATTTAGATTCATACACAATATATTCAATTCTAAAACAAAACATGATCATACACACACATTGACTTTTGCACTGGTTTAATGCAATGGATTTATACATTCCTAATAAACTGCATGTCAAGCATTTCGTCTGTCCTTTCCTACATGTTCTTGTAGTCTCTGCTTTGGTTTGCAGTGCTGCACGAGAATGATCCAGTTGGTCAGAGAAAGGAGTATGAATGCATGGTTTGCACTTACACGGAAAAGAGGAAATATGTTCTAGTGAGCAGGAGCAATCTAAATAACTAAAGATTGTGTGCCAAGTTGTGTGTTAATCATATACAGGTGTATCTGCCCTTTTTCACAAAAAACAACACTGGAAACTTTTATGTTTATTGAAGGTTTATTAAAAATAAGGAGCAAGGAAAAGCTTGCAAAATCCAAGGAGCAGAGACGGTGAGGGTACAGCGAGATTGCATGGAGTCTTCAGGATCTGAATCCCCTTTGTGCTTGTATTGAAAGCAAGATAAAAGGAGACATAACAGGACAAATTAAATATAGTAGTAGTATATAATACAGTTTTGGTATTTAGTATGATTTCCCATTTAGCCTAGTATAATATATATATATATATATATATAGTGCTGCTTTTAAGCATTGTTTTTTTTTTTAATAAACTTCCCTCTCCCCATCAATCCAAAAATCAGCCGAGCTGACACATATAGACAGTAATACATTGTGATTCTGTTGTCTATATGTGTCAGCTCGGCTGATTTTTGGATTGATGGGGAGAGGGAAGTTTATAAAAAAATAAAAGTATACTACAGTATTTATTACAGTATCAGTTCACTATACTGCAGTATGCTGTAGCATTCATTAACAAAGTGTTGTAAATACTATAGGCTAATATAGACAGTATTCTACAATTTACTATAGTATGGTTCAAAAACACAATAGACTACTATTTACTTTAGTATTTTTTTTTCACCTGGGTTGTATATTTAATAAGGAATTCTAATTTTACCACTTTCACCCACCACAAGCCCCAAAGTTATATAATCCCGTTGTGAAGACTTTTTCTCTAATTACACGACGACGAATAAAGCTGTTTTAATCTATTATCTAATCTACTATCATATAACTTCCCCTGAAACTATTTATTTAGTGAGCAATATCAGCTATCATGCTTTAATACACAAGTTAATTTGATTCAGATGTACTGATGATATAAAATCTTATTTAAACGGCTTACCTTTTAAAAGTGCATCACAAACGGTCTGTTCTGCTGTAACTCTATGGCGCGGCTGCTACCGATGATGTAGGCCTAACCGTAAAACAAGGAAAATAAATGCCTGGTTTCAATTTTTTGGTTTTGCATTTGCATTGTATGGTCTGAAAACTGAATTGTGAAGCGTTTAATTTGCCTAAAAACCTCCTTTGCCATTGCCAGTTTGTCCACAGTTCTGAGCACATAAAAACATCACGCTCTTATTTGAATATTAACAAGCAGTCGTCATTACTATGCACATATCCGAAAAGGAATTCATTATTATGCACATATCCTAAACGGAATTCATGATATCTGCAATAAGAATTTTTACTAGTGAAAATTAAATTTTAACATGTAAGAATTAAGTTACAGATAACAAGAAGTATGTTTTTTACTAGTTGTGATTTCATTTTTGATATCATAAATGTATTTCTGCGAGTGATGACGTCATTGTTGATATCAAGAAGCGTAATTCCTGATATCAACAATCAGCATTTCCACTAGTGAAAATTGCATTTCTGATATCAAGACTTGAATTGTTGATATCAACAATTCATGTTTTTAAATGTTAAAAGGGCGACAAAACCATTACAGATATCAAGAATTGAGTTCTTACTAGTTGAAATTCCAATTTCACATATCAGAAATAAATTCTTACTAGTAAAAATGCTAATTTTTGATATCATTAATTACTTTGTTACTAGTGCAAAATCTATTATTGATATCAACAATTGAATTGCTACTAGTAACAATGTTCATTTTTGATATCAATAATTTGATTGTCACTAGTGACAATGTTAGTTTCTGATATCATGAATGTGATTGTTACTAGTAAGAAAGCCATTTTACATATCTGAAATTATGTTGATATCAGAAATACATTTTCAGATATCAAAAATGAACATTTTTACTAGTAGCAATTCAATTGTTGATATCAAGAACTGACATTTCAACTAGTGACAATTGAGTTCTTGATATCAACAATTGGCATTTTACTAGTAGCAATGTAATTATTGATATCAAAAATTACTATTTTTACTAGTAAGAACTGCATTTCTGATATGAGAAATTGGAATTTCAACTAGTAAGAACTAAATTTTTGATATCAACAATTGAATTTGAATGGCACCCTATGGTGACATTTCACTAGTGAAAATACAATTACAGATATCAAGAATTCTAGTTTTTACTAGTGGAAATTCAAAAGTTGATATCAAGAATGAACATTGTTACTAGTGGAAATGTAATTCCTGATATCAACAACTGAATTGATGATATCAAGAATTAAATTGTTGATATCAAGAAGTAACATTGTTACTAGTGGAAATGTAATTCCTGATATCAAGAACTGAATTGTTGATATCAAGAATTCATATCCTGAGATGTGAATAAAAGTCAAAACGGCTTGCCATAACAGCGAGATTGCATGGAGTCTATGGCAAGCCGTTTTGACTTTTATTCATTCTCAGGATATGAATTCTTGATATCAACAATTCAGTTTTCACTAGTTAAAATGCTAATTCTTGATATCAGGAATTACATTTCCACTAGTAACAATGGCAATTTTTGATATCAAGAATTACATTTCCACTAGTAACAAGGTTAATTTTTGATATCAACAATTCAATTTTCACTAGTTAAAATGCTAATTTTTGATATCAAGAATTCTAGTTCCCTTTCAGTCGGTCACTTTCGACGTACGTCAGTAGTGACCGACGAATTGGGATATCGCTAGAGAGCCCCTATCAGCTTCGAGAGAACTAAAACAAGCCAATGGAATTGGCGTGCGATATTTGCATAATGCGCACCTCCCCTAACAGGTGGATATAAAAAGGGGGGCAGATGCAATCGCACTCTGTCTTTCGCTTCGGAGCCTACCTGGTGTCCTGCGGCTGTTTGAACTTCAAGCCTCTGAAGAAGTTTCGGCGCTTGTGTTGGTGTGACGACACCTGCAGCGAGGTCGCGAGTTGGAGTGAGCCGGGTGGAAACATCTACTGTTTTCCCAGCGTTCCGCTGTAATTCCACTGGTTGGTCTGCGATTTGGTCTGGTTCCTCCTGTGTTTTTCTAAACACGTCGTGACGCTCCCTGTGTGTCTCGACACAAAAGAGCTGAAGTTTCCCCTTCTAAAAGAGCTTCACAGACAGACACTGCGTCTTTTTCAAGATGTCATTCTGTCTGTGCGTTTCTGGAGGCGGTCGTTTCCTATCCTCTCTGACGGCCACGATCACTTTCTCTCATGTCTGCTTAGCGTGCTGAGACTGTGTTTGTGGGTGGTCATATTTTCTTATGGAAATATGTCCACGTCGGCGCGTTGTTTGCTCGCCTTTCTCGTAAGGGCTTGAGCGCTCAGCGCGCCGTGTGCCGTCGAATTGCCGGCTGACAGCGCGCGTTGCCACGGCAACCCTGCGCGCTGTCTGGCGCTCTAGATGCACGGTCGAGACTCGGCTGCCTTTAATGAGGTGGAGTCCCCTCACTTATTCCCCGATCTAGTTATTTTTCTGAATCAGAAAAGTGCTACTTTGGTTAATAAGCCTGGGTGACCAGAGGATCACAGTGGGGCAATACCCGCCGAGTCATTCTCCGTGGGCCCCCACTCCTCTAGTGCATCGCAAACATGTTGTGACTATGTTCGTGGGTGGATCATGTTTAGATACATGGCCACGTCGGTGCCCAGGGTGCCGTGTGTCGTCCAGTTGGGCGGCCACGTTCACTGTCCAACATGGCTGGTAGCTTCTGCATGTGTTGCTGGTCCTCCTTAAAATAAATATGGAGGACCTAACATCTTAGTCAGGGCTCCAGCAGAGGATCAGATGTCGACTGCTACATTGGAGAGAGTATTGTTGGGCTCTGAACATGAAGATGAGGCTGAGCGTCCCACGGTTGTGGCGTGCTCATGCCGAATCGGATTCAGACTTGGCAACCATGCTTTCCCGGGCCCCTGGGGGTGTCGTGCGACGCATACTCGCCTTGCCCCGCCCCTGGCTTAGCCCGGATGTGCATGAAAAAACTTGGTAGTTTGTGGCCTTTTTTGGCGTTAATATGGAACGCCAAGAGGGTCATAATCTGCACTACAAGTTTTTTCTCTCTCTCTACCCCCTAGGGTGGGGTGGCAGTGCTACGGGCACACCACCTCTGCCCTGCATGAGTCTTGGCCCCTGGCAAGTCTGCAGTAGGTCAAAGCACTCATTGCATGTGGGTAGTTCTGAGTCGGGGTTGAGCTACGCAGGATGCAAATCAAAGCGCAGGCCCCTGGCCAGACAATGTCCACCATGGTGGTCCAGAAACACCCCTGGCGAGTCTTGCTGGGATGTGCCGTCGTCAAAGTGTGCTTTCTCGATGCGCTCATCTCACAAACTGGCCTTGAACCCAGCCCGCTCAACCCGCAGTCACCTGACTAGCGGGAGACGGTCCTGGAGATATGGCGACCTGGAGCTGACGTAAACGGTTCTTTCTCCCCGGAGGAGGGCCGGGTGGAGAATTGGTCTGTTCCGCCGCTGGCTCTCCGGAGTCCAGCGGTACCCACTAAGAACTGTTTTCCGATCCTCTACGTCCCAAGAGTGTGGCTGGCGATGTGCAGCGCCCCGCGTTGCTACTCCCAGCCCCCTCTCACCTCGCCAGCAGGTGTCAGTGTGTTGGTGCAGGCCGCGCCCCGTGTGCCGTCTCCCATACGTACTGCTACCTCGCAGAGTCTGATCACACTCTGGGCCGCTACCACGCCGCCCGAGTCGGGTCCCCGTACTCTGGTTCGCTGCCCCACCCCCGGTACGTCTGTGGTGCGTTTGGTTCTGCTGGCTCGGTGTCTGGAGGCCTGGTTAGTGCCCCCAGCCCGTTCCGCTGGCTCATGCGTACTATCAGACTCGGCTATGCGATTCATTTCGCCCGGTGTCCTCCGGCGTCCAGGGGTGTCCACTTCACTTAGGTGTCGTTGGACATTGCACCTGTTCTCCGAGTGGAGATTGCTGTCCTCCTGGCGAGGGATACAATCGAGCCGGTCCCTCCAGCCGATTTGAAGTCAGGTTCAGCCCTACTTCATTGTACCCTAAAGGGCGGTGGGCTATGGCCAATCCTGGATCTGCGCGTCTTGAACCGGTACCTTCAGGCTGCCGTTTAAGGTGCTCATGCAGAAGCGCATTTTCGAGTGCGTCCGTCCCGGGGTTTGGTTTGCAGCATTCGACCTGAAGGATGCATACTTTCATGTCTCGATTCTGCGCTCGGGTCGAGCATGTCAGTACAAACTCCTACCCTTCGGGCTGGCCCTGTCGCTCCACGCCTTACACGGTTGCGGAGGTGGCCATTGTTCCCCTCAAGGAACAGGGCGTTCGCATTCTCGACTGCCTCGACGACTGGTTGTTCCTGGCCAGCTCGCGAAGCAGTTGTGCGTACACAGGGAGATGGTTTAGCTCACCTCAGCGTGTTGGGTCTTTGGGTCAGCTGGGACAAGAGCAAACTCGCCCCCGGGCAGAGGATCTCTTTTCTCAGTCTCGAGCTAGACTCGGTCGCCTGGATTGTGCGCCTCTCTGAGGAGCGCGTCCAGTCGTTGTTGAACTGCCTGAGTTCGCTCAAGCGCAGGATGGCGGCCCCACTGAGAGACTTCAGAGGCTCCTGGGGCATGTGGCATCTGCAGCCGCGTTTCGCCGCTCAGGTTGCTCCATATGAGGCCGCTTCAACACCGGCTCCGCGACTGGGTCCCGAGATGGCCATGGCAGCGCAGCACGCTCAGTGTCCTCGTGACACGGAGCTGCCGCCCTACCCTCATCCGGTGGTCGGACCCTTTGTTCCTGCGGGCGGGAGTACCCCTTGGACGCTGTGGTCCACACAGATGCCTCTACCACCGGATGGGGGGCCATGTACAACGGGCATGCGGTTCGGGTCTTGGACGGGGCCTCGACTGCATTGGCATATCAATTGCCTCGAGTTGCTAGCAGTATGTCTTGCACTGGGCCGCTTCAAGGAGCTGCTGTCAGACAAGCACGGACTGGTCCGCTCGGACAAGCACAGCGGCCGTTGCGTACATCAACCATCAGGCTGGTCTACGCTCCCGTCGCATATCGCAACTCGCCTGCCATCTCTTGCTATGGAGTCAGAAGCATCTGAGGTCGCTTCAGGCCACTCATGTCCCAGGTGTGCTTAACCGTGCAGCCTACGAGCTCTTACGGCAGCCTCCACTTGCGGGCAAGTGGCGGCTCCATCCCCAGACGGTCCAGCTGATCTGGCACTACTTCGGCGAGGCCCAGGTAGTCCTGTTGCCTCCCCAGGAACTGCCCGCGGCCAGTGGTTTTCCCTGACCGGCGAGTCGCTCGGCACGGATACCCTGGCACTCAGCTGGCCCCGGGGCCTACGCAATATGCGTTTTCCCCCAGTGAGCCTTCTCGCACAGCTCCTGTGCTAGGTCAGGGAGGATGAGGAGCAGGTCTTGTTAGTGGCTCCATATTGGTCACTCGGACCCGGGTTTCGGACCTAATGCTCCTCACGACAGCCCCTCCTTGGCCGATTCCTCTGAGGAAGGACCTCCTGACTCAGAGATGGGGCTTCCTATGGCACCCGCGTCCCGACCTGTGGAACCTCCACGTGTGGTCCCTGGACGGGATGCGGAGGTTCTGGGTGATCTCCCGCAGGCGGTCGTAGACACCATCACTTCCGCTAGAGCTCCTTCACGAGGAGCCTCTATGCGTTGAAGTCGAACCTATTCGTTGAATGGTGCTCCTCTCGCAAGACGAGAGGACCCCCGATCATGCTCGGTCAGATCTGTGCTTTCCTTCCTGCAAGAGGGCTTGGAGCGAAGGCTGTCTCCCTCCACCCTCAAGGTGTATGTTGCCGCTTCGCTGCACATCTCCATGCAGTTGATGGCAAGCCCTGGGGAAACACGGTCTGATCATCAGGTTCCTGAGGGGGCGAGGGGACTGATTCCTCCTTGCCCACCCTCCTTACCCTCTAGGGATCTCACCTTAGTTCTTAGCTAACTTCGGCGTCATCCCTTGAGCCTTTGCAATTAATCGAGTTAAAAGTACTGTCTCTTAGACCGTCCTCCTGGTTGTATTGGCCTCATGTTAAGAGGGTAGGGGACCTGCACGCATTTTCGGTCGACGAATCGTGCCTGGAATTTGGGCCTGGGGATTCTCACGTCTTCCTGAGACCCCGGCCTGGATATGTGCCCAAGGTTCCTACCACTCCCTTCAGAGATCAGGTAGTGAACCTGCAAGCGCTGCCTTCGGAGGAGGCAGACCCAGCCCTAGCTTCGCTCTTTCCAGTTCGCGCCCTGCGTGTTTACGTGGATAGAACTTGAAGCTTAGGACCTCAGATCAGCTCTTTGTCTGTTACGGAGACCAGCAGAAGGGAAAGGCTGTCTCCAAGCAGAGGATGGCCCACTGGTTAGTGGATGCCATCGCCCTGGATTATGTTCCCAGGGCGTGTCTTGCCCGTTCGGGTTGAGAGCCCACTCCACCTGAGTGGCCTCTTCCTGGGCGCTGGCTCATGGCGCCTCGCTGACAGATTGTAGAGCTGTGGGCTGGGCGACACCCAACACGTTTGCTAGGGTTTTTAGCTTACGTGTAAGCTGGTTCTTCCCGTGTACTCGCTTCCACCAGCCGGTAGACGCGTTGAACCTGTGCTCGTGTCGGCTTGCAATGCCACTCCCGCCCCCTGGGCAGGATATGTGCATCTGTTGACTCCAGTCGTGTTCCCCGTTCGGTGAACCCTGTCGAGTTCCTCCACCTCCACCTTCGGCTCGGGCATTGCGGAGTGTCTGATGCCAGACCAACATCCATCTTCGATGTTGTCTGTTGGTTGGGTTCCATATGTTGCAATCCCTCTACGTGAGTGATTCCATATGTGTATTGTCCACGGTTACTCCCTACGGTGAGCCCGTGTCTTTCCCTTAGCAGAGCTTCTGCTTTCTCCTGTCAGATGAGTCTCCCCCTACTCAGGTGGAGCCATCCCAGGGACTCATATGCGTTCTGCCCTGCGGGCCAGTCCATATGTTTTCCATGTAAATTCCTTCCCCTCTGGGTAGGTAGTGGTTCCGCAGCGTTCCTTACGGGTTCGCTTCCCCAGTGTAGTCTAGTTTACTTAGTGGGTATATCGGAACAGCAGTAGACTTCCCGGCGTAAGCTCGCCCCCTTCTCCGTCCCCTTGGTGCGTCGGGCGGCTAGAGCCTGCGCTGGGCACTGGAAGGGGTTTCGTAACTGTGGCGTTTTAGTTGGGATCCCAATTCGTCGGTCACTACTGACGTATGTCGAAAGTGACCGACTGAAAGGGAACGTCTCGGTTACGTATGTAACCCTCGTTCCCTGAAGGAGGGAACGGAGACGTACGTCCCGTCGCCACAGTTTCTGTACCCTCGCTGCAGTGCGGACACCGGTTGTCTCCTCAGCGAAAAACAGAGTGCGATTGCATCTGCCCCCCTTTTTATATCCACCTGTTAGGGGAGGTGCGCATTATGCAAATATCGCACGCCAATTCCATTGGCTTGTTTTAGTTCTCTCGAAGCTGATAGGGGCTCTCTAGCGATATCCCAATTCGTCGGTCACTACTGACGTACGTCTCCGTTCCCTCCTTCAGGGAACGAGGGTTACATACGTAACCGAGACGTTTTTACTAGTGGAAAATAATTCTTGATATCAAAAATTAGCATTTTCAGCAATTTATATCCTGGGAAAGGCAATAGGCAAGCCGTTTTGACTTTTAATCATTCCCAGGATATGAAATTTTGATATCAACAATTCAGTTTTCACTAGTTAAAATGTTAATTCTTGATATCTGGAATTACATTTCTACTAGTAACAATGACAATTGTTGATATCAAGAATTAACATTTCCACTAGTAACAATGTTAATTCTTGATATCAACAATGATGTCATCACTCGCAGAAATATGTATTCTTGATATCAACATTTGAATTTCCACTAGTATAAACTAGAATTCTTGATATCTGTAATTGTATTTTCACTAGTGAAATGTCACCATAGGCTGCCATTAAAATTCAATTGTTTATATCAAGAATTGAGTTCTTACTAGTTGAAATTCCAATTTCACATATCAGAAATACAATTCTTACTAGTAAAAATGCGAATTTTTGATATCAATAATTCAGTTGTCACTAGTTGAAATGTCAGTTCTTGATATCAACAATTGAATTGCTACTAGTAACAATGTTCATTTTTGATATCAATAATTTGATTGTCACTAGTGACAATGTTAGTTTCTGATATCATGAATGTGATTGTTACTAGTAAGAAAGCCATTTTACATATCTGAAATTATGTTGATATCAGGAATGCATTTTCAGATATCAAAAATGAACATTTTTACTAGTAGAAATTAAATTGTTGATATCAAGAACTGACATTTCAACTAGTGACAATTGAATTCTTGATATCAAAAATTTGCATTTTTACTAGTAACAATGTAATTATTGATATCAACAAAGAGAGTTGATATCTGAAATTGCTCTTGCAACTAGTGAAAATTCAATTACTGATATCTAGAAACGCAATTTTTACAGGTAAGAATAGCTATGGTAATGAGCTAATGAATATTAATGAGATGTGGTTTTCGCATAATCCTCTGTAAGCCAAAGATGGAGGAAGAACATCCGTCCAGAGAAATGGCTCCTTTATTTTTTCGTTTAGTTAATAAAACATAAAAATTATATTATGGCTTGATTTTTTTTTTTTTTTTTGTTAAAAAAAGTAGTTTCATCCTGTTTGTTTTTATTGGCCACGGGGTCCTTCAGAGAATTAAGGGAAAAAAATGAACAAGGCATTCATGTATCATGTATTTTACCATTGACATGAACATAAGAAAAATAACCTCGTGTCATTTTTCATGTTTATTTTTGTTTTCATTACACTTTCTAATGCATCAATGGACTATTTTTTTATTGTTCCATCCCTGACATTTACATATGGCTCTAATACAGAATATGTCTTCATCGTGCCCAAATTCGTGCCGGTGTTTCTCTTTGATTAAAGGCCTGTGCATTGTAAAACAGTGTAATGAAATGTTATTGGCTACTGAAAATTTTTAGTGTACATTTTGATGTATTATGTACACCGACACCTTCTCATAGGGGATAGCCTAATAATGAGCCGAAATATTTGCACTCTCTGTCCAATGGATGCGTAAATATGGCATGATAGCTACACTGTAATGTGCTAATAACTTGTATTATTTTTATTTATAGTAATATGTTGTCCATTAACTTGAAGTATAGGGCCACATTGGACAAGATGAATGATAAAGTCTTTTTGAACCTCTTTCCTATTCCCATTGGCCATTTTAATGTCACTTTAAATATGACACTGGATAACTCGTCTGATAGTCCAGTTGCATAATATATTTGAATGAAATATGCATCTGGAATGTCTTTCAATTGTAGTGGGTTCGGAGTGGAAGAGACAATGATTTAATAAGAATGTAATCTTGCCCATCGGGTTGTCAGCCTGTTATTATTATTGTTGTTGTCGTTGTTATTGTTGTTTTACTTTATAAAATAATGTTTACTTAAAACCTAAAATAACTAATGAATGCTTTATTCGTAAACTTTTTTTTCTGTTTTGGTAAAGTGCCTCTACTGTTCCATTACATTGTTATCATGAAGTGTTGTTTTGGTGATTGTAGTTTACAGAGCTTTTGCCTGCAAAACAATACGGAATAGAACGGAATTGTGTATGTTATGTTAAAAGAGACCAATAAAAAGGTCTCTTCATTTTAAATGTAGGCCTACAGCAATCATGTCTGGAAACTTGACAAATAATATTTTATTGGGGCATGTAAAAGGGAAAAAACAAAGAAAAAAATGATAGAGAAAAGATTAAGGTTAAAAGATTCCTTATCGTATGGCCCCCTCTAGTGGCCAACATTAATATCACAGCCTTAATCTTCCAGGTGAAATGGCTGTTTTGAATTTGATTTTACACTCACCACCAGCATCATAAATTCATAAAACTCAGCATGTGTGGTCATTTATTGTTCTCCATGTTTACAAAGTTTTTATAAGTTTGATATACATGTGTTGGTAATGGGCTGTTCGTGCTCATACAGTAATGAAATGACCAAATATTAATTTAGCGCATTCCCAGTGTCCATAGCTGTATCCCTTCTTGACCTTACCCTAAAATCTGTGTCTTCTGAGTTAGAAAAAAGTGCTTCAGAGAATTATTTTAAGCATGCAGTTAAGACAATTTGATGCATTCCACATAGGCCTACACAAAAAGTAATTGGCCTAAGATTAATTCTATTTGCCCTATATAAAAATATCATTATTTTATTAATATTTTAAGCCTGTTCTCTTCTTGGATGAGTACAGTTTAAATACAGAATCCGTGGGAACAGACTGCGAAGCGTGGGCATGGTTTACAAATTTGTGGGTATAGGCGGATCGAAAAACCGATATGGTTTACAAATCTAAGCGCACAGATTGGATATTCCAAGGTACGTTTAATTTTGCACTAAGTGAAATAGCAATAGAATCTATTTGCACTAAGTGATAGAATATAATAGCAATAGAATTACACTAAGTGAAAACAGCACCATTTCTTATATGCTACTTACACTAAGTGAAAAAAGCTAAATATTCTATTTGCCCTATAAAAAAGTATTCTCTTTGCAATAAGTGCACATAGTAGTTAGATGCTACTTATAAATGGTGTCAGATAATATTTGTACATTAGTGTTGTTGTACATTAAACTATATGCAATAATAACAGACAGGGACATGCAGAGAGTTCCTCAGGGGCAGGGGCTCAAATGTAAAAAAGGGGCAATATATATATATATATATATATATATATATATATATATATATATATATATATATATATATATATATATATATAGGTTATGGCTATATAGGTTAGGCTGCATTTATTTGATCAAAAATACAGAAAAAACAGTAATATTGTGAAATATTTTTACTGTTAAAATAATGGTCTTCTGTTTTAATATACTTCAAAATATATTGATTTATGTGAAGCAAAACTGAATTTTTTAGCATCATTACTCCAGTCTTCAGTGTCACATGGTCCTTCAGAAATCATTCTAATATGATGATTTATTATCAATGTTAGAAATAGTTGTGCTGCTTTATATTTTTTATAACCTGTGATACCTTTTTTCCAAGATTCTTTGATGAATAAAATGTTAGAAAAGAACAGCATAAATTATAGGAATAAATTATATTTAAAAGTATATTAAAATAGAAAACCATCACTGTAAATTGTAATCATCTTTCACTATATTGCTGTTTTTGATCAAATAAATGCAGGAGGAGTTTATTAAGAGACTTTTTTCATAATGCTGCATAATTATCAAAAATGGTAACATAATAAAGTCCTTTCTTTTCATGTCACCATTTCACCAGCCTACACTAATAGGCCTGTAGGTGGCACTTGGGCTTCATTAACTATGATAGTTTCATAAAAGAGTAAACGGTGTATCAATATACATAAATACACTAAATGAATTGAGCGGTATACTTCCATTATTGCGAATTTTGGTGCTGCATGGTGCAGTGCGTTGTAGTCAGTTTACATCCACTTTGTCAACGATGCAGTTTGACTTATAAAATGCACAAACCACAGAAATAGGAAGTCTTTTTAATTTCTTAAGTTCGTAAGTTCGACACTTTTCGAATATCTTATTTTTATATCTTAATTTTTATTGAAGATAAATGCCTTTCCAATCTGATGGATGGGAAAAGGAAGTAGAGCGAGTTCGGCAAAAGGCGGATTCGAACCTCTGTCAATTTGCGTCAAAACTATTTTTAACGCGCCTTACCTACACTTCGACAAGCCGTTTTGACTTTTATTCATTCCGAGGATATCAATTGTTGATATCAAGAACTTAATTGTTGATATCTGGAATTACATTTCCACTAGTAAAAACTTAATTCTTACTAGTAAGAATGAAGTTGTTACTAGTAAGAATGAAGTTGTTACTAGTAAAAATGTAGTTTTTACTAGTAAGAATGAAGTTGTTACTAGTAAGAATGAAGTTGTTACTAGTAAGAATGAAGTTTTTACTAGTAAAAATTAAGTTTTTACTAGTAAGAATTGTATTTCTGATATGTGAAATTGGAATTTCAACTAGTAAGAATTCAATTCTTGATATCAACAATTGAATTTGAATGGCAGCCTATGGTGACATTTCACTAGTGAAAATACAATTACAGATATCAAGAATTCTAGTTTTTACTAGTGGAAATTCAAATGTTGATATCAAGAATTAACATTGTTACTAGTGGAAATGTAATTCCTGATATCAACAACTGAATTGTTGATATCAAGAATTACATTTCCACTAGTAAAAACTTCATTCTTACTAGTAAAAACTTCATTCTTACTAGTAACAACTTCATTCTTACTAGTAAAAACTTCATTCTTACTAGTAAAATCTTCATTCTTACTAGTAACAACTTCATTCTTACTAGTAAAAACTTCATTCTTACTAGTTAAGTTTTTACTAGTAAGAATGAAGTTTTTACTAGTAAGAATTGTATTTCTGATATGTGAAATTGCAATCATGTCATGTTCACTGTGGTTTCACGAGGACATGAGACCTGCAGGTGACAGTTGATTGCCTTAAAAAACATTGCAAACAAGTGAAATGTAAAATTTAATTAAGTAAAATTTAAATGATCTTAATTTTTACAATTCTTATGCACCCCATTAACTTATTACTATTTAGATTCATACACAATATATTCAATTCTAAAACAAAACATGATCATACACACACATTGACTTTTGCACTGGTTTAATGCAATGGATTTATACATTCCTAATAAACTGTATGTCAAGCATTTGTCTGTCCTTTCCTACATGTTCTTGTAGTCTCTGCTTTGGTTTGCAGTGCTACACGAGGATGATCCAGTTGGTCAGAGAAAGGAGTATGAATGCATGGTTTCCCCACTTACATGGAAAAGAGGAAATATGTTCTAGTGAGCAGGAGCAATCTAAATAACTAAAGATTGTGTGCCAAGTTGTGTGTTAATCATATACAGGTGTATCTGCACTTTTTCACAAAAAACAACACTGGGAACTTTTATGTTTATTGAAGGTTTATTAAAAATAAGGAGCAAGGAAAAGCTTGCAAAATCCAAGGAGCAGAGACGGTGAGGGTACAGCGAGATTGCATGGAGTCTTCAGGATCTGAATCCCCTTTGTGCTTGTATTGAAAGCAAGATAAAAGGAGACAAAACAGGACAAATTAAATATAGTAGTAGTATATAATACAGTTTTGGTATTTAGTATGATTTCCCATTTAGCCTAGTATAATATATATATATATATATATATATATATATATATATATATATATATATATATATATATATATATATATAGTGCTGCTTTTAAGCATTGTTTTTTTAAATAAACTTCCCTCTCCCCATCAATCCAAAAATCAGCCGAGCTGACACATATAGACAGTAATACATTGTGATTCTGTTGACTGTCTATATGTGTCAGCTCGGCTGATTTTTGGATTGATGGGGAGAGGGAAGTTTATAAAAAACGAAAGTATACTACAGTATTTATTACAGTATCAGTTCACTATACTGCAGTATGCTGTAGCATTCATTAACAAAGTGTTGTAAATACTATAGGCTAATATAGACAGTATTCTACAATTTACTATAGTATGGTTCAAAAACACAATAGACTACTATTTACTATAGTATTTTTTTTTCACCTGGGTTGTATATTTAATAAGGAATAAGGATATTCTAATTTTACCACTTTCACCCACCACAAGCCCCAAAGTTATATAATCCCGTTGAGAAGACTTTTTCTCTAATTACACGACGATGAATAAAGCTGTTTTAATCTATTATCTAATCTACTATCATATAACTTCCCCTGAAACTATTTATTTAGTGAGCAATATCAGCTATCATGCTTTAATACACAAGTTAATTTGATTCAGATGTACTGATGATATAAAATCTTATTTAAACGGCTTACCTTTTAAAAGTGCATCACAAACGGTCTGTTCTGCTGTAACTCTATGGCGCGGCTGCTGATGTAGGCCTAACCGTAAAACAAGGAAAATAAACGCCTGGTTTCAATTTTTTGGTTTTGCATTTACATTGTATGGTCTGAAAACTGAATTGTGAAGCGTTTAATTTGCCTAAAAACCTCCTTTGCCATTGCCAGTTTGTCCACAGTTCTGAGCACGTAAAAAAATCACGCTCTTATTTGAATATTAACAAGCAGTCGTCATTACTATGCACATATCCGAAAAGGAATTCATTATTATGCACATATCCTAAACGGAATTCATGATATCTGCAATAAGAATTTTTACTAGTGAAAATTAAATTTTAACATGTAAGAGTAGAGTATCATATACACAGTGCCAGAATAATGATTTATTACCCTAATTTATGGTTTAATTTATGACCATATTTCTGTGTGTTGTCAGTCAAGCTGGCTGGACAGTGGATGTCAAATATGTTTTATGAGGGCTGTGAGCCTTGATTGGCAGGTCAGTGGTTGTCAATGGTTGTTTTTTATGGCTGAATTTATGCCTGTTGTCCCCTGATTGGTAGGTCACGAGGGTCAATGAGATATAGGGTGAGTTGGATTTATAGTTAGATAAATGGGTAAATTTATGGAGGTTGTATCTCAGCCCAGATTTGGCATTTTTATGACATTTTGGTGAAACCCGGGTATCTGGCTCCTTTCAGTCTGTTGGGAGCTGATGGTGACCATGTTTTTCCTTTGATTGTGGGGTGAAAGTCACCCAAGCAAATTTCACACCTTGGAGTGAAAATCAAATGTTGTTTCATCTAAAATATTGAGTCTGTAGAGAAGCAGTACGGGGCTCTCTCTTATCTTAAATCATGCTGAGGAAGCAAGATGTCTGCATTTTCATGTTGTCATTTTTTAGATTGAGACCTCAGCAGGGATGAGCATCAGAAGCCTAGTTTCTCTTATCAATTACCTGCTGTGATGCAGCCAGTATGTCTGTTAGAATGTGTTTTTAATGTTTGTTAACATGAAAGTTGCAGACGCAAGGTCTACTGTTGTCTACTTATATCTATACAAAAATATCCTTTGCTATAAAATAACTTTTTATAAGCTTCCCTAAATACAATAGACAAATTGGATGTTTTATTTTAAAGATTTTTGTTAAATCTCATCCTTTGAACAAAAAACAGTAAACTTTCTAGGTAAATAATAGATGTACAGGGTTTTATAATTATTAAAAATTGTAATGCATCTATTTATAGACGGATGAAGCTATGCATTGTTTTTTTGTTGTTTTGTTTTTTATCTTATTTTTTATTTTGAAAAGCCGACATAGTTTTATTCTTTAAATATTCCGGTGTTCAATCCTTTTCCTCAGGGGTTTGTAAGGAGGTGGGGTCTACCGAGACGTAACACCCCCAGTTTTCACACCACTGATTGTGTTACCTATAAAGACCATTGGAGGCTAGTAGGCTGGTTTTTCTGTGTGGCTAACACAAAGAGCATTTGCTACGATTTTACTTGGTTTTACTTTAGATTTTCTAAAGTCATCAAAAGGGTTTCCAGTATTCCATTTTCACCCTAAGGACATATTTCTGAAAATGGATCCTCCTTCAAACGGTAGGCCTATTTTTCTGATTTGGTGTTTTAATCATAAATAAAATAATTAAATAAAATGCATAAATAAATTGTTTATGTAGTTCATGGCATCAATATGTTGTTCACTAGGTGATATGACGTTCTGCGTACAGAACTCCCATTATGACAAGGCTGTGGATCAGCTTCTAGCTTTGAACGGTGTGGGTATGATGTTGTTATGATGTCAATTTTCAACTCTATAAATATTAAAAACGTATATGGAGTGTGTTATAATTGTGATTTTAAAGTATTTTCCCCTGCCCAATAGTGCGGGGCCCTCAGGTTTCTGGGGCTGATGTGAGCCAAAATCAACAACAATCTCCGCTTGGTAAGTTTTAGCTCATCTTTTATTGTTTGTTATAACGTTTTTTTCATGTTAAAAACATGAACTAATATGAATACATTTTTTTTTTTTTTTTTTTTTTTTTAGCATCCTTGAGAAGTATTGTGAACAGTGTTGGAAACAACGGTTCTGAAACGAAGGTTGGGAAGCATTTGAAAGTAAAGGCCCAAATTCACACTCCAACTGAGGATACTGGAATATCTGATCCGATCGGTATGTGGGTCAATGCATTGGTGGATAATATATATATATATATATATATATATATATATATATATATATATATATATATATATATATATATATATTGCAGGGATGCATATGTTAAAAATCGGAAAAAATCACTCATACAGAATTTCATTCCCCCCAGGACATATAAGGGATGCTGTTAGAGCCATACCACCACCCACTGCATTTGCTGATGATATCACCACGCAGGGTATTAAAAGGAAAGAGCCTGGGTCAGGATCAGTAGTACATAGTTCTGAAGAATCAGATGAAATATGTGTGATACCCAACACCCCTGAGCAAAAACGTCAAAGACAATCATGGGGTATCAATATACAGAAAAATATAGATATATGCTAATGTTTTTTCCTTTTCATGTTATTAGATTAATCCCGATACACTTATACAAATTATTTTTCCACAGAATCGTTCCCGGAAAATGGGGTCCCAAGTGTGGATAATGCAGATAATTGGGATGATGAGATGCTGCATGCATGGAGCATTTCTGACTTTTCAGAGGCTTTACCAATTGAGTCTCAAACAGTAAAGAGTGGTTCGGAGAACGTCGCTCATGTGTCTGGTTCAGAACCGGATTCGGATTCGGATGCACTACCTTCCAACCAAGAGGCCTTCAAGAATGAGGGGCAATCCTGTGTATGCCAGAGTAAGGATGTGATGTCGGGACAATTTCCTGCTTTTAGAGAAGAGAATGAACTATTACATCAGAAGAGAAGAGCAGAAAATGAGATATTACGGCAACAAGTGAAAAGTTTAAAATCATCCGTTGAATTGCTGGTAAAAAATCAGAACATTGCGTCAGACCACAGACGAAGGGATAGACAGGAGTATGAACTCTTTAACCGGACTGTGACTACCGAGCTCCAGGGACAAAGAGCTGGTTTGAAAGAAGTTATTGCGTTACTAAGACGTCACGGTTCTATACAACAGCTCTTAAGAACTGATCAGGAATTAACTGTAGAGTTGATGAAGCAAATGGTTGAGAAGTTTATACCTCGCTTTGGTAAGTCCTGATTGATTTAATACAAATGTGGATTTACAAATGTTCGCTATGTTTATGTTATGATTTTGCGCTATATTTTATGTATTATGCTTACGATGTAGTTTTAGGGTTTCATTTGTAGGATTATTTTGTGTTCTGGTGTTTTGACACTTTCCAGCTTATTGTTGATTATTTAGTGTGTTTGTGCTAGTTGGTTGTGGATTTTAAATAATTTGTGTTAAAAATGGCCACAAAACGTTGTCTGGAGTCAGATGATAGTGAACAGTGAGATGTCCAGCAGTGAGATTTAGATGTGATAATGATTCACATCATCAGCAAAGCACAACAGAAACTATGCGTTATTTAATTCAAACAGTCGAAAATATGGATAGACCTAAATCTAGTACACAAGTTTTGGTAGATTTGCTAAACACTGTACAATCAGCGGTGGTAAATCAAGAAGAAGAAACAGATTTTGATGTAGACCAATTTTTTAATTCTCCTCTGACCAACAATGTGTCTAATGATTCGTCAAACACCAATTTTGATGTAGACCAATTTTTTAATTCTCCTCTGACCAACAATGCGTCTAATGATTCGTCAAACACCAATTTTGATATAGAGCAATTTTTTAATTCTCCTCAGATAGGTGGGGGGGCGACCCCCCCGCAGTACCAAGCATTTGATCCAGCAGCACCCAACATGGACCTTACGCAGGGTGAACTAGATTCTCTTGTGAGAGATGGGGGTGTCGTGCATGAGTACACAGTGATTCCCAGAGCCCGATTCAATGGTTTGGAAATTCATAGGCTTATAAATCTGCGGCAGATATCTTCTACAGATTTATCTGCCTACACTACATTTTTACATGATCTATTGGCCGAAATTGTCTCATTTTCCAGATTATTAGCAGGTGATGGGGGGGTAATTAATATTACTTTGCGTGGGTCCAGCCTGACATCTGATGTTGATGCTCTCTTGTCACCTCAAAATAATTACGATCCAGATCTCTTTATTAATCAGCTTGAAAAGATATTGCAAAGCAACTCTGATGTAACTGTCGATGAGGCATTGGATTTAAGAGTGTCGATAGCAATGTGTAAAAATGGCGGTGCTCGTCGAAAGATACGTGACCTTTTGCATAACCAAGTAATCAGTAAAAACAGGATGAATTTATTCTGCCCAACAAACATTACAAATAATCTATGTTTTACAATTTGTCTCGCTCATTTTCTAAACCCAGAGAAACCACACACAGAGTTAGAGGCTGTAGCAGCATCTATACAGAAGTCAGCTGGTTTCACAGATCAGCATAAAATACGTTTTAATGACATTTCATGTTTTGAGCGCATGCTGAATATCAAAATTGTTACTTTCCATCGCACAAATGCAAGAATGTTGGAGAAGTATACTACGACGGACGACCCGCATCCAAAAACTGTGTTTTTATATTTGCATGATTCGCATTACTATTTGATAAAAAACCTAAAAGCGTTTTTAGGCGTGCCATATGTATGTGTGTATTGTTACCAAGGGTATACTTGTCGCAGAGATCACAAATGCAGATTTGTTTGCGATGTGTGCAATTACCCAGATTGTCACACACACCCCAAAAAGATAAAACACTGTGGCGATTGTTTGCGATACTATACATCTGATTATTGTTTTGAAATGCACAAACATCCCGCCCCTGGTGAGGAATATGCACAGTGCACTGTCACCAAATTTTGCCCCCAATGTAATAGACGTTATCATGTCAGTGGGACCAACCCGAAACCACACCGATGTGGCGCTGAACATTGTGTCCAATGTGGTGAGAGTTTGGTTACCGATGGGGAGCATCAGTGTTTTATTCAGCCAATCAAACCAGAGAAACCAAATGATCGCTACATTTTTTATGATTTTGAAACAAGAAATGAAAATAATACCCACATTGCAAATTTTGTCTGTGCAGTCACGTTTAACGGTGAGAAATTTGTGGCAGAGGGCCCAGATTGTGTCGAACGTCTCATTAAAAAGTTCAGACAGCCTTTTTATAGTAATTTCACATGGATTGCACATAATGCGTCCGGATTTGATAATTTTATACTTTTGGAATATTTCACTAGAATGGGGATCACTCCTAAAATTATAATGCAGGGCTGTCGGTTGATTTTAATGTATGACAACGCATTTAAACAGAGGTTTATCGATAGTTATGCATTCATTCCTATGCGTTTGGCCAAAACACCTGCTGCTTATAATCTGACTAACAGTGAGAAGGGATATTTCCCGCATCTGTTTAACCGTGCAGAAAATGATGACTACATCGGCCCGTACCCAGAAAAACATTTTTATGGTTATTCGACGATGTCAACACAGGAGATGTTGAAGTTTGATGATTGGTACAATGGGCTCTCTGGTGCCGTTTTTGATTTTAAGAAGGAACTAGAAATGTACTGTAAGAACGATGTTTACTTGCTACGAGAAGTGTGTATGAAATATCGTAACGAGTTCATCCTCTGCACAGATTTGGAACCGTTTAATTACACCACTCTAGCAGGTTGTGCAATGGCTGTATATAAGACCCATTTCCTGCCAAAAGATACAGTAGCGCTGACACATGACAAGGCGTACACTAATCAAAACAAAACATATTCAAATGTTTCAATTGAATGGTTAGAATATTTGCAAAAATCACACTCCAATGGCATTCAGCATGCTCTAAACCATGGTGAGGTATCGTTTGGTAAATATTATGTCGATGGGTTTTATGATGATGGCACTGTGAAAAAAGCATTCGAATTTCTCGGTTGTTTTTTTCATGGATGTGAACGTTGTTATAACCCGAACTATTTAAATCCCTTATCAAAAGTGCCTTATGGCAGCCTCAGAAGACAGGTTGATGACAAGTTTGAAATTTTGCAACGTGCATATAATCTTCAAATTCATTTTGTTTGGGAGTGTGATTGGATGCTTTCCAAACAGACTGATGCTGATGTGATGGATTTCATGTCCACTTACACACACACAGAGAGGTTGAAACCACGCGATGCACTTTATGGAGGGCGAACAAACGCTTGCAAGGTGTACCACAAAGTCAGTGAGGGTGAACGGGTGTGTTACCTAGACTTCACTTCGCTCTATCCGTTTGTTCAGGCGCGAAAAAGCTACCCTGTAGGTCATCCACAAATAATTCATAAAGATTTTCAAAATCTTGAAGATTATTACGGTATAATAAAGGCAACCGTCGTGCCACCACGAAAGCTCCTTCACCCCGTACTACCATTCAGAAGCTCTGGAAAACTTATGTTTCCTCTTTGTCGAAGTTGTGCTGAACAACAGAATCAGACCACGCCGTGCAAACACTCGGATGATGAAAGAGCTTTAACAGGCACATGGGTCAGCATAGAGCTTTTAAAAGCTGTTGAAAAAGGCTATGTCGTAGTAAAACTGCATGAGGTTTGGCATTTTTCGCAAAGTTCAGAAACGCTATTTTGTGATTATGTTAAAACATTTTTGCAACTCAAACAGGAAAGCTCTGGATTCCCAAAAGATGTAGTGACAGAGATGGACAAAGAAACCTATGTCAGAGAATACTTTGAAAAAGAAGGGATTAGACTAAATCAGGACAAGATTGAGATTAATCCTGCACGTCGGTCTATAAACAAGCTCCTTTTGAATTCTTTATGGGGACGCTTCTGTTTACGTCAGAATCTACCTCATTCAGAATTGATTTCAGAACCGGAACAGTTTGCCCAACACATTTTTGGTCGGGGGTATGATATTAAGTATTTCACATTTTTATCCGACTCTGTTGCATTAGTTCAGTGGGCTTATGCTGAAGGAAAAGGTGGTCAGAGTCGTGATGTAAACGTCTTTATCGGTGCTTTTACAACAGCGCATGCCTGGTTAGAATTGTATGATGTTATGGATAAACTGGGTGACAGGTTGCTTTACACGGATACGGACAGTCTTCTGTTCACATCAAAAGATGGTGATTGGGAACCCCCGCTAGGACCCTTTCTTGGTGATCTTACGAATGAACTTGATTATGATGATTACATTGTAGAGTTTTGTTCAAGTGGTCCAAAAAGTTATGGCTTTAAAATGGTTAATGGTAAGACAAGCATGAAAGCCAAAGGTATCACTTTAAATTCTGTAAACTCTCAAATCGTCAAATTAGACTCGCTGATTGAGCTTGTTGGTCAGTATGTGAGGGGGGATGGTTGTGATAATTATATTCTTGCACAAACCGACGGTATCGTAAGGAACAAAAAGCGATTCACACTACATAACAAGACATTTGCAAAAAAATTCAAAGTCGTTTACAACAAACGCGTTCTGCTACCTGACTTTACCACACTACCATATGGCTACTGACAACGTTTTTGGACACCAAGTTGTGCGAGACACAGATGGTTTTGATTTCAGATTACAATTTCCATTCAGTTGTGTTTTATGTGGACCTTCTAACTCTGGAAAAACGGTTTTTGTAAAAATGTTATTAGAAAATGCTAAAAGTGTGTTTTCTAAAAAGATTGAAAATATAGTCTTCATATTTGACTGTTGGCAGGGTTTGTATGATGAATTGTTGACATTGTATGATATTAAATTTATTGAAGGAATCCCCCAGAACCTGAATGATGTTCATCTTTTTCCTCCCAATAAGACACACTTATTAATAATTGATGATCTTATGAACGATGCATGTAACAACATACAGATTGAACGTTTATTCACTAATTATGTGCATCACAAGCATATAAGTTGCCTCTTTATGGTCCAGAACCTCTTTTGTAAAGGAAAATCCAGTAGAACCATCAGTTTGAATACAAGTTATTTGGTGTTGTTTAAAAACCCCAGAGACAATACCCAAATTAATGTGCTAGCACGCCAGATGTACCCCAGAAACAGCAAATTTTTTATGGAATGTTATCAAGATGCTACCAGTATTCCTTTTGGCTACCTTTTGGTTGACTTTAAAGCAGCAACCCCAGACCATTATCGTCTCAGAACGAGTTTACTCTCAAAACACCCTGTTGTATACATTCAGAAAAGAAAACACTAAGACTCTTGGATGTTACAATGTCTGTTTAAAGGAACTTTAAAGGAACCTCCCAGTTTTAAAGTTGTTATTAAAAGCAACACCAAAACAAAGGCGTGCTATTTTAGAGTCAGCATCAGACGAACTCATCGTTGTATTGTGTGAACTAGCTCTTAATGTTCTCCATGGTAATATTCCACTTACACCACAGCAATATCAAGACTGAAGAGAAGAAAAACCAACATCAAAATTGTTGCAGATAAGAAGGTTGGTGTTAGAAGGAAAAAACAGCTAATCAATCAACAAGGAGGTTTTCTATTACCGCTTTTAAGTGTTGCAATACCATTCATAACAAGCTTGGTTAGCTCTAAATAAGGTCCGGCGATGGAGTATGGTGAGAAGATGTTTTTAGTTCCACAACATCAGCTGGATAAGTTGAAACCCTCTAACACATGCGAGTCTATACAAGACCTCGTGGAAAATGACCTAGACATTTCTATAAAAAGCATCCTGTACAGTTCTGATCTAAATCCCGATGAAAAAGCAAAATTGTACACAGCTGTTTTGCAAAGGTTTCTAACAATAGCTAGACAAGGGGATAAGGAGTTTGGTACATTAAAACTAAGTTTTCCACACCCTGATCACGTTGAAAAAGAAGACCCACCCAGGGCAGTTAGTGAGCCTGTTCATGACTTTTTAGATAATGTTTCAGAAGAAATATTAAACAATGTTCCACAGAGGAGTGTGAAAAATGTTCGATACATTTTAGAGAAAATGTCTAAAGCTAAAAGTGTTTCTTCATGGACTGACACGGGTGAGTTTGTGTTTAAAGGGCGCACGATCCCCGGTTCACACATGTTTGATTTAATTAAAAACATCACAGCTCCACATAAGATTGCAGATGAACGGAGACCGGATGGATGGAATGAGTTTCTGGAGGCTTTTGCTGGTTTAAATTTACCATACTCTGTGGTACCAAATCATCAGGTCAGATGTGCAATTAACTCTTTCAAAAGCAAAACGACGCCATCTGTAACTAATTCATCTAAGAAGAATAAACAGCAGAAAGTGTGTCCTAGTACACCATCACCATCTGTATTCAAATCACCCAAGCTTGAACATGGACAGTGGTTAACTTTTTAATCTGTGAGTTCTGTACACATGTATATTTTGTTTTATCATTATTAAAATGTATTGTTGAAATAATGTGTATAATAAAAAAGAGACAATACAGGAAATTAAAATTGCTTTGTTTTTATTAAAAGAAATTAATCATGAGACATAAACATTGCACCTGTTTGTACACACTGAACACATTTGAAAACATTTTCATTACATGGGGATTGCTTTAGTTTTTTCACAAAGGCTGACACCATTTTGTCATTTTTAATACAATTGTGAGTATACAATTTCAACACATAATCATAATCAAACCCTTTTGCCATGTGGTACAGGAAGAACACACAGTGCTGACCACATGTGTCTGATGAAAAGTCTTGGACTTGGACATTTGAATGTTGGACCTCTTTAGAATTCTGAGTTAAAAAGTTTTTGATGAATACTGGAAAACGATGATGATCCGGTTTGTTTCCAAAACTGTCAAAAAAACAAGCAACACCATCTTCGTTTATGTAGATGGCTAGCCAATGCTGACCTGGAAGCCCCGATATATCTGTATTTATAATAACTGCTGATGGTAGTTTTCTTAGAGGTGATTTTGGCAGATAATCACATGGAAGAACCCCAAGAAAATGTAGATTGCACGAAATCTTATCCATGATAGAGGTAAGCTGTACAGTGTTCATTTTATGTATTAATAGTAATCAACCAGAACCTGTCGACGATTTGAAACTTCAATTAGACTGTCAAAGACAGAGTAAATTAATAAAGTAACAGTACGAGGTAGAGGTTGTCTAAAACGGGCTTCTAGTCTAATATTTCCACTCTTGATAAGTGACAAATGCTGACTGCACTCCTCATCCGGTGTGAAGTTAAAGGCGTACAGTGTATACCCATGCAGAAATTCTTCCCTATCAAAAGACAGAGGCTGGTTTTTAAGATGTCTTCCAGAAGCCAATGCTAACTGGTAAAACTCACGCACTGCAGAACCGTTTTCATATTCAGGTTGCAAAGGTTTTGCGGGGTACTGTTGCCCATCCACATAAACTGCTAGAAATTCAAGGTCATAATTTTTAAACGCGAACGGGTTTTTATTATATGATCCTGTAAATGCATCATTATCAACCATCGCTATAACCATAGATTTTGGCAGTGTGCCTAAGAACAAGTTTTCTTGATTACAGACACGTGAACCTGCAGGTATTGAGAATGTCTTCATACACACGCGGTCCACAGGGTATTTTGCTGTTGTTGTAAGCAGAGCTTGAGCATGACCCAACCTCACAGCAGGTGCCACGGACACTTTTTTCACAAACAGTGATGCAGACAATATGCTTAGTTTATAAGGTGTACCGTTGCTCCTTATTAAACAGAACTCATCTTTACCTCTGGTCAGGCGAACTTTAAGATCTAGACCAGGAATTAGAAGTTTTGACTGAAAAAAAATATCATTATGTACAGGTGCTAACAGCTCGACGATATTACTAGCATTGGTAAAGGCTGCTCTCTTTGTCAGCCCGCGATTTTCTCCAGCGGGGTCTGCGACATCCATTTGTCCTGCTGTGTCTTTGTAAAAAAGCCCTGCAGAGAAATTTGTTTCAAGCGTGTCTTTACCATAATTGGTGAGACAATCTATTATGCAGCGATACGGATATGTACTTGAACTCTGTGATATAAGACGATCCCCAAGCGATACATCTACTTGCGTAAAAATTGTTGCTCCAGGGTAGTTAATCAGCCCAACCGGATCCCCATCTGCGATATCAGTGCCATCAGGATTGGTAAGCTTAACCCGCAAAAACAGAAGTGTATTGTTTAGGTCGATGTAGTCCTCACCAGCCCCGGCGATAAAAAACTCTAAAGGTGTTGTCTCCGATATTGCTGATAACGGGGGGACTTCAATATAAGTATTTCTTTCAAGTGACATTTGGGTGGGTGGCACGGTGAAAAGATCCAGCTCAGTTTTTAAACATTCTTGTGACATGTTATGTATTGCCGCCATATTTTTAAAATATTGTATTAACAGCTCTCTTTGCTCTTTTTGACCCAGTACGCTTGGCTGTCTCCTTACGCTTGCGTTTTACAACTGGTGTTTTTTTCTGAGCACGTTTTGTTTTCTTCTGTGTCTGGCCACTCCTCCGTACCCCTGGAGGCCTGGAACCTCTTTTGCGAGCCATCACCATTAACCCGGATCCATCTTGAGTACCATCGTTGTTAAAAGATTGTGATAATGTATTGCTAACAACATCGCTTAATATATTTTTCGCCGCTGATTTAAGATGTGGTTTCGCTATGCTAAATCCACGCTTTAGCAAGGGTATTGCCATTCTAAAAAGCCCACGAAAAAGCCCCCCAACCCCCGCTCCATACATAGGTCCGCCCCCGACATAGCCGGGGAGTCCGCCACCAGCTTGATTCTGGTAATACGTCACGTAATGCATCGGATCAGCGTTATGATTGGTGTGATAAATCATTTTTTAATTTTTTTTTCTCTCCTAAGCGTTTATTAAAAAACACACTGTTTCACAGGTCTGAAGTGGAGTTTAGCAGTCACCTTTCCGTAACTAAAACGTATGTCCTGATTTTGATCGTCTTTCACCTGTATACATATCTCTGTGATGGAGGATTTATTAACCGGGACGTAATGTGGTCTGTCGTATCGAACACTAACAATTTTGTTATTCTCACCATCTATATGTACACACCTTAGTAGTGGGACGTGATGGTCTCCAACTGATTGATATTGTATTATATCCGTATATATATATATATAGTGTAGAACCCCCCATTTATATCTGATTGATGAGGTGCATACGTCACAGACTTGTATCCAATACTGTGGTTTTCAATAGGTTGATCATTAGTTTCTATTGCAACCCCGGTTTTAATCCTAAAATAACGGCCAACTTTCCGTAAAATGTGAGCGATGTCTTTGGTGGACCTTTCAGAAACACTTTGTTTTTAACATGGTCAAAACCAAAACTCACATGTGGTGGTAGATTTGCATTGATCTCCCTGATCAAAAAAACAATGTCGTCATAATATCCAGCTTTTAACCTGTGTAGCACATTTGATATCTTTTTATCCCTGAAGATGAAGATCTCAATCTCTTTACCTTCAGCGGTGTATTCGGGGGTGTGATCCTCACTATTTGCACCTGTTGTTGTTGTCTCCCCATAGTTGAAGATGAAAGCTGCATCTTCCTCATTAAAAGTATACAAGCTTCTAGAATATTCAAATTCGATCAAACCAACTTCCCATTCACCTTTTAGGTTTATAGTTCTTGCTAATCTGGTTGTATAGCTAGATATGGTATTTTCTGGATAAGCAGTTAACGAAGCGTTGCAGGGGAGCGTGACATAAAATCCACCCTCAGCCATGACCGGTTTTTACACTAATGTATTAATGTTATGCAGGATTTTGTTTTTATGTCACTTGTACATCCACCAGCTCTTTCTGATCAACCCACGATGCAAATTTTGCAGGCCATCCGAGCCATTGTACCAGCACCATTGTTTTACGCCCCTTCTTCTTCTTATCTAAAATTTTTTCCACTTTAAATGTCTTGTTATCTTTCACAAATATTTTTTGTAATTCCTCTGCATAAAAAACCCCATCAATGACATCGCTGTCATAATCACGCAAAAAAAACAGGCGGGTTACGGGGGATGCATGCTGTTACTGTGAAAAATTCCTGTGTGTAGTTTTCCTCATACCCTTTCGTGAACGGGCCTCTTACTTTAGAAATTCTGACAACATCAACAATTTTATATTTAAATTTGGGGGCCACACAGCGAACACCGCTAGAGCCATATAGATTATGAAACACCACAGATTCATTCTCTTTGTTCACATCGATTGGCCTCATCTTAATACTTCTATGGTAGCTACTGTTATATCCATCCGTTATGTCTTGAAGAATGTCGATGTAGCGTTTGGAGTTTATAGCTGTTAAATACCGCCACATTCTACCCTTTAACGTTCTATTAAACCTCTCAACAACACATGCCTTTAATTCAGTGGCAGGTGTAAAATGTATAATGTTATATTTTTTCATTAGATTTTGAAAGTGTTTATTGTGGAATTCCTTCCCTTTATCGGTCTGTAATCGCAATGGTTTTCGTCCATCATTCAATATGGATTCAAAAGCTTTAGTCACTTCACCCCCGCTCTTGTTTTTTAAAACACGCGTCCATGCATATTTACTAAACAGGTCGATACATGTCAAGAGAAAATGATTGTTGTCATTTTCTTTGGAATATGCTGACATATCAACAAGATCCGCCTGAAATTGAAAATCAATGCCGAAGACAAAGACACGATTCCTTTTGTATTTCACAGGTGCTGTTCTGTGCAGCGTGTAAGCATCTTCACCAGCGAGCCAGTCCGACACTTGTTTGTCGGATAAAGGAACACCTGTTTCTTTTAAAACAGCATCTTTTAAACGTTTTTTACCCCCTAAAGAACCAGGGTTACAAGGTGTGTAATAAATATTTTTTATTTCTTCTTCGGACATATTGTTGGTTCAGTCTCCACAAAAGAATAACTCAGATAATATACATGTTCTGGCTTTTTATTTTCAGTAAAAGAGAGTACAATAATCTCATACATCATCCAGGTACTGTAAAAATCTTATACACATCACAAAGTTTTTCTCAAGAATGTATTCAATTAAAGTTTCAACAATTTCACATACATTAGTTTGGTCTTTTTTTGACACAGTGATTATACACAAATCAGTCACATATGTACACAAACACAATATGTCAGCAATTCTAATACAGCTCCCACATTCAGTGACCAGGTCTAGTATTTTTCTAATTGTTGCACAAATTGGCTCACCTTTATTAATACACATATGCATTATATCAGTCCACTCATTAGACATGCCTCTTACACCAGACATTTGGTTCTTGAGATTTGTTAAACATTTGGGGTCTACATCACATCCATTTACAGCAACAGGCACATCAACACAGTCATTAATGATCTTATACAACAAGTTTGTCAACTCGCATCTAATACGGCGTTTAAGTAAACATTTTGCCAGCCCCATTGCACAACATGTATTCCCCATTTCAGTATCACAGTCAGACAACTTGTGCGGACCCCTTCCAGTTGTCCACAGCGTCATAGACAATCTATTCGCTGCTGACATCCACAACTTTCTCTCTGACTTCACAAAGTTTTTCCACAATGTAAACTTCGTCACGCAGTTCGTGCAAAATAGTATCCACTGACCCCTGGATCCTTTGGGGATGAATTCTTAAACCACACCGGTTCAGTGCCTGAGCTATGATGTGTTTGAGTCCTGGTTTAATTAGATTATGAGTCAGCTCCTCAAAGTATGTGTCAAAGAAATAGGCATCAGGTTCAAACAAACAGGAATGTCTAATCTGACTCGGGTGCTCCACCTCACAACCCAAGCAAATCTGTTTTAGCTTTTTGTTGATGAGATGTTCCAGGAGGACCACAACAGTTGCTTTTATGATTCTGAACCCATCAGACCGAATAATTCCGTCTGTGTCGTCAACCCCACCATAGACTGCAGCTCCAGCTACTGCTCCTGTGTTCCCGTACGGTGTTGTAAGGAAAGTCAGGTTGTGATATCCCAGATCCATGCAAAATTTATCCAGCCAGCTGTTGTCATAAGTTTGTGGGTGGGACTCCTGCGATTTAGCACTGTCATTAGACATTGTTATGTCATAACTTTGTGGGTGGGGTTCAAATGGCATAGCGTTATCGTCAGGCATAGCTGGTCCAGTCTCAGAGGTACTGGTGTAGCAGTAGTTAGATGCAGTTTCTTGAGACATGGTGAATGAATGTAGTGAGTGTACCAATCCTGCAGATGTTTTAATGTTTGTAGTAAGTGGGCGGACTTAAGAGGCGGTCTTCTTGGCTGGTAACGCCCTGCTCAGGATGAAACAATTTCACCTTTACACTGTTGTAGCGATCGTACATATCACACCATCTGAACATCTTGTTAATACAGGTAAAAAGATTGTCAAACAGACAAATATCTTTCCACTGAAACAAAAATTTCATGTCATAGCACACGTAATGCTCAGTCTCAGGGATAGGCCATACACGTTCACAGAGTTTTGTCTTTTCGTTGGAGCAAAATATATAGACACAATCGTCTGGTAGCTTTTTACTATGATCACCGACCACGTGAAATCTTGTGTCAGGACTCACACCATCCCACTCTGCGATGTACAACGGTTCGTCGCCACAGTCATTCAGATCTCTCCAAACGTAATTGAAAAAATTTCATGTCATAGCACACGTAATGCTCAGTCTCAGGGATAGGCCATACACGTTCACAGAGTTTTGTCTTTTCGTTGGAGCAAAATATATAGACACAATCGTCTGGTAGCTTTTTACTATGATCACAGTCATTCAGATCTCTCCAAACGTAATTGAAAAAAATAAACCAGTCTTTCGCAGGGAAAATCAGACACGGCTCCTGTGATGTAAATTCATCTCCAACATCCACAGCGTAGAGTTTTACAACCCGCATCACTTTGTCAAACACATAGCGCCCGACGCGTCCACCAGACATTGAGAAATCACGTTTCACAAATTTCATATCTTCATGAAGAAACTTTGTCAAACTGACGCTTTGTCTCTTCTTTGGTGCAAAAGTCAACTTTTCACCCATTTCAACAGGGCCTCTTGTTGGTGAAATACACATCACTTTTCTTGTAGTTTTAGGGGTGCTTGGACTACCCATTGTAACAGATGACTTGCAGAATCTCCTCTGTGTTCAACAAATGTACCCCATACACCTTATTTAAATAACAGGACCAGGATTTCACCAAAATGTCATAAAAATGCCAAATCTGGGCTGAGATACAACCTCCATAAATTTACCCATTTATCTAACTATAAATCCAACTCACCCTATATCTCATTGACACTCGTGACCTACCAATCAGGGGACAACAGGCATAAATTCAGCCATAAAAAACAACCATTGACAACCACTGACCTGCCAATCAAGGCTCACAGCCCTCATAAAACATATTTGACATCCACTGTCCAGCCAGCTTGACTGACAACACACAGAAATATGGTCATAAATTAAACCATAAATTAGGGTAATAAATCATTATTCTGGCACAGTGTATATGATACTCTACTTGTAAGAATTAAGTTACAGATAACAAGAAGTATGTTTTTTACTAGTTGTGATTTCATTTTTGATATCATAAATGTATTTCTGCGAGTGATGACGTCATTGTTGATATCAAGAAGCGTAATTCCTGATATCAACAATCAGCATTTCCACTAGTGAAAATTATGGCAAGCCGTTTTGACTTTTATTCACATCTCAGGATATGAATTCTTGATATCAACAATTCAGTTCTTGATATCAGGAATTACATTTCCACTAGTAACAATGTTAATTCTTGATATCAACATTTGAATTTCCACTAGTAAAAGCTAGAATTCTTGATATCTGTAATTGTATTTTCACTAGTGAAATGTCACCATAGGCTGCCATTCAAATTCAATTGTTGATATCAAGAATTGAGTTCTTACTAGTTGAAATCCCAATTTCACATATCAGAAATGCAGTTTCTACTAGTAAAAATACAAATTTTTGATATCAATAATTACATTGCTACTAGTAAAATGCGATTTTTTGATATCAAGAATTCAATTGTCACTAGTTGAAATTTCAGTTCTTGATATCAACAATTGAATTGCTACTAGTAAAAATGTTCATTTTTGATATCTGAAAATGTATTTCTGATATCAACATAATTTCAGATATGTAAAATGGCTTTCTTACTAGTAACAATCACATTCATGATATCAGAAACTAACATTGTCACTAGTGACAATCAAATTATTGATATCAAAAATGAACATTGTTATTAGTAGGAATTCAATTGTTGATATCAAGAATAGACATTTGCACTAGTAACAAAGTAATTAATGATATCAAAAATTTGCATTTTTACTAGTAAGAATTTATTTCTGATATGTGAAATTGGAATTTCAACTAGTAAGAACTCAGTTCTTGATATCTGTAATGGTTTTGTCGCCCTTTTAACATTTAAAAACATGAATTGTTGATATCAACAATTCAATTCTTGATATCAGAAATGCAATTTTCACTAGTGGAAATGCTGATTGTTGATATCAGGAATTACGCTTCTTGATATCAACAATGACGTCATCACTCGCAGAAATACATTTATGATATCAAAAATGAAATCACAACTAGTAAAAAACATACTTCTTGTTATCTGTAACTTAATTCTTACATGTTAAAATTTAATTTTCACTAGTAAAAATTCTTATTGCAGATATCATGAATTCAGTTTAGGATATGTGCATAGTAATGAATTCCTTTTAGGATATGTGCATAGTAATGACGACTGCTTGTTAATATTCAAATAAGAGCGTGATGTTTTTTGCGTGCTCAGAACTGTGGTGAACTGTGGACAAACTGGCAATGGCAAAGGAGGTTTTTAGGCAAATTTAGCGCTTCACAATTCAGTTTTCAGACCATACAATGCAAATGCAAAATCAAAAAATTGAAACCAGGCGTTCATTTTCCTTGTTTTACGGTTAGGCCTACATCATCGGTAGCAGCCGCGCCGTAGAGTTACAGCAGAATAGATCGTTTGTGATGCACTTTTAAAAGGTAAGCCGTTTAAATTATAAGATTTTATATCATCAGTACATCTGAATCAAATTAACTTGTGTATTAAAGCATGATAGCTGATATTGCTCACTAAATAAATAGTTTCAGGGGAAGTTATCTGATAGTAGATTAGATAATAGATTAAAACAGCTTTATTCATCGTCGTGTAATTAGAGAAAAAGGCTTCTCAACGGGATTAAATATAACTTTGGGGCTTGTGGTAGGTGTAAGTGGTAAAATGAGAATATTCTTACTCCTTATTAAATGTACAACCCAGGTGAAAAAATACTATAGTAAATAGTATTGTGTTTTTGAACCATACAATAGTAAATTGAAGAATACTGTCTATATTAGCCTATAGTATTTACAACACTTTGTTAATGAATGCTACAGCATACAGCAGTATAGTGAACTGATACTGCAATAAATACTGTATACTTTCGTTTTTTACTACATTGTGATTCTGATGACTGTCTATTATGTGTTTTTGGATTGATGGGGAGAGGGAAGTTTATAAAAAAAAACAATGCTTAAAAGCAGTACTATATATATATATATATATATATATATATATATATATATATATATATATATATATATATATATATATATATATATATTACACTAGGCTAAATGGGAAATCATACTAAATACCAAAACTGTATTATATACTACTATATTTAATTTGTCCTGTTTTGTCTCCTTTTATCTTGCTTTCAATACAAGCACAAAGGGGATTCAGATCCTGAAGACTCCATGCAATCTCGCTGTACCCTCACCGCCAGTCTCTGCTCCTTGGATTTTGCAAGCTTTTCCTTGCTCCTTATTTTTAATAAACCTTCAATAAACATAAAAGTTCCCAGTGTTGTTTTTTGTGAAAAAGGGCAGATACACCTGTATATGATTAACACACAACTTGGCACACAATCCTTAGTTCTTTAGATTGCTCCTGCTCACTAGAACATATTTCCTCCTTTCCGTGTAAGTGGGGAAACCATGCATTCATACTCCTTTCTCTGATCAACTGGATCATCCTCGTGCAGCACTGCAAACCATAGCGGAGACTACAAGAACATCTAGGAAAGGACAGACAAAATGCTTGACATGCAGTTTATTAGAAATGTATAAATCCATTGCATTAAACCAGTGCAAAAGTCAATGTGTGTGTATGATCATGTTTTGTTTTAGAATTGAATATATTGTGTATGAATCTATATAGTAATAAGTTAATTGGGTGCATAAGAATTGTAAAAATTAAGATTATTTAAATTTCACTTAATTAAATTTTACATTTCACTTGTTTGCAATGTTTTTTAAGGCAATCACCTGTCACCTGCAGGTTTCCTGTGAAACCACAGTGAACATGACATGACTGCAATTTCACATATCAGAAATACAATTCTTACTAGTAAAAACTTAATTCTTACTAGTAACAACTTCATTCTTACTAGTAACAACTTCATTCTTACTAGTAAAAACTTAATTCTTACTAGTAAAAACTTCATTCTTACTAGTAACAACTTCATTCTTACTAGTAACAACAGAGAGAGATATAGGGAGGCTACTGTGTCAAAATGATTTATGGCACCTGTCATAATAAATCATTCTTATCGTGTCCGGTATTCCCATGGGGGACCACCCATGATGTTACCCCTCCCTTCACGTTGACCGTTCAATCACCCTTGACCTTTGACACTGGAGATATCCTCAGGCAATATAACTGACAGGCTATATTTGAATAACGATGTTGTCCTGTGGAGTTTTGGTTGTCTTCTGGTTGTATAAATTGTAGATGGGTCGTTTATAAACTTGACAGCTGGTATTTGAAGTCTTGGGTGGGTAATGGGTGTAGCAGATGTGTCAGTATTCGCATTCCATTTCATGTTTGTATAAATAGTGAGCGTGGTGTCCTGTGGAAACAGAAAAAGAGTTGTGAAACATGGCTAGTTCATACTCACCTAAAACCCCCGAGATGGAATGGGATGAAGAGATGATGAAAAGTCTGACTCTGGCTCAGAAAAAAAAAGAGCGCTGGCATGTCTATTTGACAAATTTTCTCCACGAGAATAAGGAGTATGTGAGAGACGAATTTAGGTTGAATAGTAAACGTCTATTCGGTTACATAGTCCATAAACCGTCTCGAGTTGTCACACTCTACACCGCTGACAGCGGCGGTGAATTTACACCGGAAAGAGACCCCTGTCTGGTATTTCCTGAAAAGGACTGGACTTTATTCTACACCCGTGTGTGGAAAGATCTGGATGACTATGGAGAAAGGCCTTTGTACATCGCGGAGTGGGACGGAGTAACACCGAATTTCCGGTACCGAGTGGTGGGTGATCACTCTAATAAGAATCCGGATGAGTGCATTTACATATTCTGCTGTAAAGACAAGACGAAGCTCAGTGATGTCTCAGGAGTAATCGTACAAAATGATCATCTCGACATGTACGAAATGCAATTTTTGTTCAAGTGGTGCGATCAGGATCTGCTGAGTTGTCTTTTTTCAATCATAAACAAAATGTTCAAATGGTGTGACATGCGTGATGGTTACAATAAAGTTAAAGTGCAGCTGTTCCACCCTGAGAGATGCGCGCGCAGCGGCACATACTCTCTGCCGTCCCCGCCCATTCACTACACCCATAAGAAGTGCTGCAAGCCAGTCCCACCCCGCACAACAGCTTTATAAGCCATGTCTCAACATGATGCTCCAGGCTGCAGCTAGAGTCCTTCTTTCGACCGCGGTCCTGACCCACCTGATGACAACGATGGTGATAATATTCAGCCAGACGAACCCGGAACATCTGCTGCCAGTAAAAAATGGTTAGATAAATTCTGCAAAGAACTCGGACATCACAACCTGAGTTACCTATCTGGTCTGTCTGACACACCCTCTACCTCAACCGACAAGGGGATCGATGCCCCAGACGGATGCTTCACCGACCTCGGATTCAAAATCATCAAAGCTCTGATTGCTGTACTCCTGCAACATCTCATCGATGAAAAGCTGAAGGAGGACTGTGAAGGCTGTGCGATAAATCATCCCAGCCAACTGCAACATTCATGCCTGTTTGAACCACCCACCTACTTTTTCGACTCTCACTTTGACGAGCTGACCCGCAAACTGCTTAAACCTGATCTCCGAAGCATCATAGCCTATGCCCTACACCGGTCTGGTTTAACCCTTATGCGGTCTTCGTTTGGGAAGTACACTCAGGGTCTTCGGGGTCTCCACAGACCCCAGGCAACAAAATGCAATTTTGTAACAAAATACTTGTTTTTTTAAAAAACATTTAATTTTACTCTTTTTATTAATGTTTTTACTCCATGTTTGTACAGTTTTTGGAGGATTTATCATATTTTTTAAATTTATATAAATAAATTAAAAAATATTTTTTTAAAATAGGTTTTTATACAAAAACAGCTTTTTATGTAAAATTCACTTTATAAAAGACCCACATTTCTAAATTTCATTCATGGGGATAACATGGATAATTTGACATGGTTTAGTGTAAGATTTTTGCCCATCTTTTGGAAAATGCAGTTTTAAAAGTAAAAAAACTATCGTTTTTACCAGTAGATGGCTGCAGAGCTCCACTATATGCTATGTGCTATCTGACTGACTGAAAGACATCTTTTCATAAGTTTTTTTCAGTTGGATTCATATCTAAATATTATGAAATCACAATTATAACAATAAAGGGTACTTTTTGTCAAAGTTTAGCATTTTTTGTAATGAAAAAAAATAGTTTTTCAATATTGTTACATTATGATGAGACTCCACTGTGAAAATGGACAAAATTCATCCTCAAAATCAACATTTTGGAAAAATTATTTTTTTTCAGTACAAAAAATGCTAAACTTTGACAAAAAGTATTTTTTATTGTTATAATTGTGATTTCATAACATTTAGATATGAATCCAACAAAAAAAAACTTATGAAAAGATGTCTTTCAGTCAGTCAAATAGCACATAACAAATAGTGGAGCTCTGCAGCCATCTACTGGTAAAAGTGATTTTTTTTTACTTTTAAAACTGCATTTTTCAAAAGATGGGCAAAAATCTTACACTAAACCATGTCAAATTATCCATGTTATCCCCATGAATGAAAGTTAGAAATGTGGGTCTTTTATAAAGGGAATTTTACATAAAAAGCTGTTTTTGTAAAAATATTAATTTATTTATTTATTTATATAAATTTAAAAGATACGAGAAATCCTCCAAAAACTGCACAAATATGAAGTAAAAACATTAATAAACAGAGTAAAATTACATTTGTTTTTTAAAAAGCAGTTATTTTATAACAAAATTAAATTTTATTGCCTGGGGTCTGTGGAGACCCCGAAGACCCTGAGTGTGACCCTTTTTTTTACACTAACATAAAAACAAGATATCACTCTGATTTTTTTTTTCTTTGTAGATCTAGAAAGTGTTAACAACGGTACAAAGTTTCATGTCATTTGGACAAAGAGAATATTTTTTTTTATTTGAGCAAACGTCGTTTGGGGTCTGTGCAGACCCCAAAGACCCTATAAGGGTTAAAGTCTCATCCTCAGAGAATTCAAGGAGCAGCCGGAGCTATTCTGCACGAATTAAAAGACGAACCATTCATAGCTGCAAAGCTACAAGAAATCAGAGAGAAACTTCTGGACAAATCCTGTGAGAAAGTGGTGCACGACACCGTCGATCTCTGGAAAGGTTTCTCACTTGTGAATGGAGAGTGAGCCAGACTCCACCACCACCACCGCCACCATGGGTGCTGTATGTAGCCAAAGGCGCATCATAGAATTTCTGTTTAAAAGTCATTACAAAAGACAAATGATTGCATTACTGGAAAAGATTATCCAAGACGCACCCGATTCGGATGAAGATGAAGATGATATTGATGATGATGATTAGGATACCCCCCGTGAATCAAATCTCAAGAAATACATGTGTCATATAAGAGGACTGGCAGATTCATGGGAAGATTTGACAAACATATGTGTTAAAGGAACCCAACCACATTGTGAGATGATACGAAATGTTCTGGATGTGATGACTCAATGTAGCGAAGAGTTTCGCCACAGTGACATTCTCTGTATCTTTACCTATGTAACAGATGTTTGTGTTGAAGTGACTAGAAAACGTGGTGTTGATGGTTTCACCATGCGTGATATTATTGAAACAACGGTCAACTATGTCCTAGACCGTGATTTGAAGGCATGCCGAGATTTTCTTTTCTGGCTAGACTACATGTAATGTCATTATAACACTTTACTTAGTATGTATTTCCATTCTATTCTATTCTTATTTAGTGCATGCACTCCTTATGTAATCGCATTTCAATTTATTCTTGTATTCCTGATTATTTAGATCATACGATCATTATGTAACCCCCATTTCAATTTATACATATTTAGATCATACGTATCATCATGTATCTTGTTTTAAATATTTATTTTATCATCTGTAACGTCATTACATTGAATTTTAATAAATGATTGATTCACTCCAGTTGTATGTCTTATTCTTTGCATAGGTTGAAACAACAACATGTCGGAGCTTATGAAAAAAGTTTATTACACGCCGTCCAACCCCGGTTCTTTAGGAGGTAAAAAACGATTAAAAGATGCCGTCTTAAAGGAATGCGGAGTGCGTCTAAGCGATAAGCAGGTTTCAGATTGGTTGGCCGGGGAGGATGCTTACACATTACACAGAACCGCTCCTATAAAATACATACGTAATAGAGTTGTAGTGTACGGAGTGGATACCCAGTTCCAAGCGGATCTCGTTGACATGTCGGCATATTCCAAGGAAAATGATGATAATAAATATATGTTAACATGTATCGATGTTTTTACCAAGTACGCCTGGGCTCGTGTGCTAAAAAATAAAAGCGGACTTGAGGTTACTAAAGCGTTTAAGTCTATACTCGAAGAGGGTCGCGTACCGCAGAAATTGCAGACGGATCAGGGGAAGGAATTTTTCAACAAACATTTTCAAGATGTAATGAAAAAGCATGACATTAATCATTTTGCAACTGCTACGGATTTGAAAGCCAGCATTGTGGAACGTTTTAATAGAACGCTAAAAAGTCGAATGTGGAGATTTTTAACAGCTACAAATTCTCGGCGATATATAGATGTTTTACAAGATATTATGCAGGGATACAACACCAGTTATCATCGAAGTATTAGGATGAGACCGGTGGACGTCAACAAAGAAAATGAGGCTCTGGTGTTTCAAAATCTGTACGGAGATGTAAAGAAAAATGAAAAACCTGTATTTAAATATAAAGTCGGAGACGTTGTTCGAATTTCTAAAGTGCGAGGTCCATTTGCCAAAGGATATGAACAGAACTACACAGAAGAATTTTTCACTATTGCCTCATGTATCCCCCGTCAACCGCCCGTATACAGACTGTCTGATTATGACGGGGAGGTAATCGACTGAGTTTTTTATGAAAAAGAATTGCAAAAAATAATTGTGAGTGAAAACAAAGCGTTCAAGGTAGAAAAGATTTTAGGGGAGAAAAAACAGGGTAGATCCACGCTTGTATTAGTGAAATGGTTAGGATGGCCTTCAAAATTTAATAGCTATATAGACAAAAAATCTCTGGTCGACTTGCAAACGCCTTAAAACACATCAACCACACACGATAAGATCATTTTAGTAAAAGGGGTTACCATGGACGACAATGGTTTCTACGTTACGCTACCGTGCAACGCTTCTTTGTCAGTTTATCCTGAAAACCGTATATCTAGTTACAAAACAAGGTTAGCGAGCCCTATCAACTTGAAAGGTAAATGGGAAGTCGCTCTCGTTGAAACTGAATATCCTAGAAGTTGGAACACCTTTAACAACAATGATGGACTTTTTATCCTACACGCGGCCCCCTTACCACACATAAACAAATCCGGTGAAAAGGTATTTAAAGAGATATCAGAGTTTACTGTATCAAGGAATATACAAATAGATGGCGGGTACTACAATAACCTTCGTGAGGTGACCCGTACAATAAATAATGCTCTCGCATCATCGGGTGTATTGACTCACGACGCTTTAAAAAACAAAGTGTATCTGCTTGCGAAACCTAACATAGCTTTATCCTTCTTCGGGAAACTGGCAACTATTTTAGGTGTGAAACCGGATGATCCTTTTGGACGTTCGGCCTACCATAAAGATGCTGATTTTACAAGGAGTACAATTACATACGCTCCTCATCCAACCGATATCAGAGCGGGTTTCTAAACGATGTACGTATACACTGACATTATCCAATATCAATCGGTCGGTGATTCGTATGTCCCCCTTTTGAGATGCGTACATATAACGGGTGAAAACAACGATATTGTCAGTGTTAGATACGACAAACCCCATTACGCATCGATCAACAAGGAGTTCATCACAGACATTACAGAACTGAAGGACGACCAAAACCGTGAAATACCATTTTCTTACGGGAAAGTCATCGTAAAACTTCACTTTAAACCGGTGAAACAATCTATTTTTTAACAAAATGTCGTATTATAACCCACGCGGGATGGATGCTACGGAATATGTTAACTATTACCAAAATCAGGCCGGAGCGGGGCTACCCGGATATGCAGGAGGGGGTGTTATGTATGGGGTGGGGCTCGGTGGACTTTTCAGAGGATTGTTTAGGATGGCCATACCTTTGTTGAAAAGGGGGTTCAGTATTGCTAAACCCCACCTAAAATCGGCCGCTAAAAATATAGTAACCGATGTCGTCTCAAACGCGTTGTCAAGATCATATAACGATAACACCAAACCTCAAGACGGCTCGGGTCTAATGGTCATGACCCGTAATAGAATGTCTAAACCGCCGGGTATAAGGAGGCGTGGTCATTCAACAAAGAAAACAAAGCGTAGACCTAAGAAGCACTCAGTCGTGCACAGAAAGCGTAAGAAGAGTGTAAAGCGAAACGTATCAATTAAGAGAACCATATTCTAACATGGCCTTACTTCACCGCATGTCAGCATAATGTATCAAGTCAGAGTTGGATTTATTTACGGTTCCTCTGACGCAAACAGTTATTGAGAAAAACGGGTATTTAGAAGTACCCCCTTTATCGGCTATATCTGATTCTTCACCTTTGGAGTTTTTTATAGCTGGAACCAGAGAAGATTACATCGATCTAAATAACACATTGTTGTACCTACGTCTTAAAATCACAAGACCTAATGGTGCAGATTTAGCAAATGATGCAAAGGTCGGACTGATAAATTACCCAGGGGCTACTATATTTTCACAAGTCGATGTGAGTCTCTGTGATCGATTGATATCTCAGAGTTCAAGCACATATGCTTATCGATGTATCATCGAGAGTCTCATCAACTACAGTAAAGATGCGCTGGAATCGCTTTTCTCCGCAGGGCTGTTTTACAAAGACACAGCCGGTCATATGGATGAGACCGACCCTGGCGGTGATAACCAGGGGTTGACAAAGAGGGCTTCTTACACAGCTAACAGTCGAGTGGTGGAACTGTTGGCGCCTATACACAGTGATATATTCTTTCAGGAAAAGTTAATGTTGAATGGTGGACATTAAAATACCAAGAGCCAAAGACGAATTCTGCCTGATGAGAGACGGTGATGTGGCGTACAAATTAAATATTCAGTCAGCGAGCCTATTCGTAAAGAAATTCAATGTATCACCGCCTGTGAGACTGGGACATGCCCAGGCATTACTCTCGAGCACAGCCAAGTATCCGATAGATCGGGTTTGCTTGAAAAATTTCTCCATACCGGCTGGGTCTCGTGTTTCAAATCAAGAAAATTTGTTTTTAGGAACACTACCAAAATATATCATCCTGGGTATGGTCGATAATGACGCCTTCACAGGCACCTACGAGAAAAACCCATTTGCATTCAAACATTACAATTTGGAGTTCCTTGCAGTCTACGTCGACGGTCAGCAATTCCCCGCCAAACCACTACAACCAAATTTTGAATCAGGGTCGGCGGTACGAGAATTTTATCAGTTGGCGATGGCGTCTGGAAGACATCTTAAAAATCAACCGCTCGCTATCGACAGAAATGATTTTCTGAACGGTTACACCCTTTATGCCTTTAATCTTACACCTGACGAAGACTGTGGTCAGCACATATCACTCATCAAGTCCTGTAACATCAGACTTGAGGCCCGCTTCAGACAACCGTTACCGCGTACTATTAACTTAATTGTTTATGCTGTTTTTGACAGTCTGATTGAAATTTCTAATCGCAGACAGGTTCTGGTCGATTACTATTGAAATGAACACCGTACAGCTCACGGCCATCATGGACAAAATTTCGTGCAATGTTCATTTTCTCGGGGTTCTCCCGAGCGATCAACTGCCTGAAAGACCATTAAGATACTTACCATCCATGCTGATAATGAATACCCATCCAGCCGAGTTATCGGGGGAACATTGGTTGGCTGTTTATTTACAAAGTGATGGTACCGGGTATTTTTTCGACAGTTTTGGCAACCCCCCTGACAGCGACCGCTTTCCACCCAGCATCAAAAACTTTTTGCTAACCAATGCTGATGAGACTATATATTCTGACAGATGCGTCCAGGATTTTGAATCGGACACTTGCGGGCAGCACTGTGTGTTTTTTCTGTATCATTTGGCCAGGGGTCATGACTATAACGACGTGATGAAACTGTATAGCGATGATTACATTAAAAATGATAAAATGGTATCGTGCTTTGTGAAAAGATTAAAACCAAATGTTTGTATTGAAAAATTTTCATGTATTCAGTGTGTGCAAACGTGTAATACTTATACGAACCATAATTGAGTAATCAATTTACATTGTATTTTTTATTATTTTAAATAAAGACTCTTGAAACTGATATCTTTATTATTGTGTTTATTTTAATTTTGATCAATACATATTCACATCATGAGACAAAATATTCACAATTATGTTAAAATTCTAACCATTGACTTTGACCGGTAGCCGGTGATTTAAACACAAAACCTTCTGAACCAGCCGACCGACGTACTTTTTTTCTTTTTGTTTTTTTAGAAAGCGATTTAAGCTCTGCTGTAACAATATCAGAACGTTTTACTTTTTTAGAAGGTCTTTCATATTCCTGTGTAGCAGTATCAGGTCTTTTTACTTTTTTAGAAGGACTTTCGTATTCCGGTGTAGCAGTATCAGGTCTTTTTAAAGAATTAATTGCCCGTCTAACATTATGATTCGGTACAGTAGAAAAAGGAATGTTTAACTCGGCAAATGAGTGTAGAAACTCTGACCATCCTAGCGGTCTTCTGTCATCCCGAACCTTTTGCGGTGCTGTGACATTCTTTAACAAGTCGAGCATGTGTGAACCAGGTATAGCTTTCCCCCTGAACACAAACTCCCCCGACTTGTTCCATGCACTCAGTCCTTTAGCTTTAGACATTTTGTCTAATATGTATCTACTGTTTTTCACACTTCTTGATGGTAAATTCTTCAGAACTTCACTCACAACGTCATCCACACCGCCGTTGTCTTCAGGCATTCTTGTTGGTTGTTCGTCTTTATGATCTTGTTCAGAATACGGTAGCGATAGCGTTAAAACGTTACTCTCCCGATCACCTTGTTTAACGATTGTCAAAAACCTGTTCAGGATGTTTGAGTAGAGTTTGGCTTTTTCGTACTGACTCAAATCAGACCTGAGTAAGATATTTCGTATGGATGCATCCAGATCGTTCTCTACGACCTGTTGAATATTCTCGCGAACGTTTTAATTTTTCAGCTTTTCCAGCTGGTGTTGGGGTACTAAATACATTTTCTCCGCATACTCCATCCTCAACCCCGTCTAGAAGCTATTAAGCTGGTAATAAAGGGTACTGCGACGCTTAGGAGTGGTAAAAGAAATCCTCCAGTCTGATTGAAGACTCGCTTCTTGGCAGATATACCAATTTTTTTATTGGTGACAAATGAAATTTCCTTTTTTCTTCTTTTAAGTTTCTGGTACTGCTGTCTGTTGATAGGGATCGTACCATAGAGGATGTTAAGGGCTACTTCACACAATGTTAAAATGAGTTCGTCAGATGCTGATTGTAAAATAAGCCGTCGTTGTTTAGGCGTAGCTTTATGTATCAGTTTTAACAATGCTAGATGCTTACAAAGTCTGGCAGACATGGCGAACTGATCACGTTCTTCTTTTTTTCGGGAGATAAACCACTTGGCGGTCGGAAAGCAAACCGGTTCTGAGGCGGAATTGTTCAGGAGTTTTTGCTTTATAGTCTATCATTAAATATCCAAAAGGGCGGCTGGTAGCGTCTTGATAACACTCCAAAAAGTATTTAGCATTTCCAGGATACATTTGGCGCCCTAGCACCGAGACTTGATTGGCATCCCGGGGGTTTTTAAACAGAATCAAGTAATTGGTGTTTAAACTAATGGTTCTGCTGGATTTACCTTGAACAAATAAGTTTTGGACAATATATATAGCGCTGAGATTACGATGATGCGCATACTGTGTAAAGACCCGTTCGATTTCTGTGTTACCACTAGCTTCTTGCATCATATCATCAATAATTAGAAGATTAGCTCTGTTCACAGGTAGTAAATCATCACTATTCAGACTCTCGGGTATTCCTTCCACAAATTTAATGTCATACAATTTAAGTAATTCATCATACAGAGGTTGCCAACAATCATACAAAAAAACTATGTTTTCAATTTTTTTAGAAATCATATTTAACCCATTTTCTAACAGACTTTTTACAAAATAACTCTTCCCCGAATTAGAAGGACCGCTTATGACAGCAGTGAATGGATGTTGAAGTCTGAAATCGAAATCAGAGACATCCCGCGACCCTCTGTGCATCATCGAATCAGTAGCCATAAGGTAGTGTGGTGAAATCAGACAAAAGTCTGCGTTTATTATACACCACCTTAAACCTTTTATCGACTGATTTGTTGTGCAATGTGAGAGTCCTTTTATTCCTCACAATGTTTTCAGTGTGGGCCAGGATGTATTGTGTAGTGTCACGTGATGCCACATACCCATCAACTAAGTCGATCAGAGAATCTAATCGGATAACTTGTGAATTTTTAGCGTTCAGCGTTATACCCTTAGCCTTCATGATCACTTTCCCTTTGGCAGTACGATATCCATAAGATTTTGGTCCGCTAGAGCAAAACTCTGTGATATAATCATCGTCATCTATCTCATTCGTCAGCTCCCCCAAATGATCACCCAGAGGCGTTACCCAGTCCCCATCCCTTGATACAAATATAACGCTGTCTGTGTCTGAGTATAACAAGCGATCGCCGAGTTTATCCATGAGTTCGTACAATTCCAGACGGGCGTGTGCTGTTGTAAATGCACCAACAAACACATTAATGTCACGGGTCTCGCGCTCATCACCTTCTGCGGTATTATACTGGACAAGCGCAACATCGTCTGAGACGAATGTGAAAAATTTTAGACCCTCGGTTTTACCAAAAACAACTCCGGTAAATTCTTCAGGGTCTCTCACCAGATAAGTCTGGGGTAAATTCGACCTCATCGAGAACCGACCCCAAAGACTGTTCAAGATTAACTTGTTTATTGACCTCTGAGCCAGGTTGTGTTTGATCTTTTCGGGGTCAAGATGAATCCCCTCTTTTTCAAAATATTCATGAATGTAAGTTGCTTTGTCACCATCTGTGACAACGTTTGACGGGTAACCGGAGGCCTGCTGTTTCAATTGTAAAAAAGTTTTTACATAATCGCAGAACAATGTATCCGATTGTTGCGGAAAATGCCAAACTTCATAGATCCTATCTACCACATAACCCTTCTCGATGGCTTTTAAAAGCTCAATACTGACCCAACAACCTGTGAGTGACCTCTCTTCATCAGTGTGGTTACAGCTTGTTGTTTGGTTTTCAGACCGAGCACATGTTCCACATAGGGGAAACATGAGTTTTCCAGAGCATCTGAAAGGGAGAACCGGGTGTAGTAATTTGCGAGGAGGAAACACGGTAGCTTTAATAAGACCGTAATAATTTTCGATCGGTTCAAAGTCATGGAAAATAATTTCGGGGTGACCGATCGGATAGCTCTTCCTCGACTGACAAAAAGGATATAAGCTCGTAAAATCCACGTAGCTTATTTTTTCATCACCCGCGGTTTTGTGGTAGAGTTTATAAGCGTTGGTTCGACCGCCAAAGAGTGCTTCTCTAGGTTTCAACCTCTCTGGCGCCGAATAAGTACTCATAAATTCTATCACAGAGGGGTCAGTTTTTTTCATTTTTTCCCATTCGCACTCCCAAACAACTTCCATTTTCAAACCGTATGCGTTCTGCAGGATTTCAATTTTGTCATCGAATTGAATTCTGAGATCGCCGTAGGGGACGTGTGACAAGGGATGTGTATCGTGGGGTTCAAAGCGGCATTCGTGACCATGATGGACGCAACCATTAAATTCTAGACCGTACTTTGATTCAGATTCCTCATAGTAACCATCTAAATAGTAGTTACCAATCAACACCTCACCATGGTTCAGGGCATGATGAATGTCCACATTTCGAGTCTTTTTGACATACTCGAGCCATTGAATTGATGCACTTGAGTAGGTCTTACTCTTTTGGATGTACGCATTATTATGCGTCAGAGCCAATGTATCTCTTTCGAAATACTCCGATTTAAAAATCCCCATACAACAGCTCGGTAATGTGACATACGTAAACGGATCGATTTTGGCGCACTCTATAAACGACTCTCTGTATTTCATACACGCTTCGCGTAACAAGACCACATCGTTGACACCGTACTTGTACAACTCCTTCTTGAAGTTGAAAAGTTTATCAGAGACCGTGCTGTACCATGCATCGAACTTAACCTGATCTTTATCGGAGAGGTTTTCATACCCGTAGTATGTTTTGTCTGGATAATTTCCGACATAATTCTCATTTTCAACCCTATTGAAAAGGTGGGGGAAATAACCTTTTTCAGCCGTGGTTAAATTGAGCGCCACAGGCATCTTAGCAAGGGCCATCGGTATGAAACTGTAGCTATCGATGTATCGCTGGTCAAAAGCATCGTCGTACATGTAGATCAATTTACATCCTTGCATTATGATATCTACAACGAGCCCTGCTTTGCAAAAATACTCCAAAATCAGAAATGAGTCAAATCTGGATGCGCAATGAGCTATGAAGGTGTATCCTTTGTATCGGGGTTGTCTAAAACGAGTGATTAGTCGAGCAATACAGTCGGAACCTTCGGCCACAAATCTTGTCCCTTTAAAAGTGATCGCGCAAATGAAATTCGCAGTGTGCTTTGCACCGTCGTAACGAGTTTCGAAATCATAGAAAATATATTTTGTGCTAGGTTCCTTGTGCGATACAGGTTTAATAAAACAACGATGTTCCCCGTGACCCGACAGATCTTCTCTACAATGCGCACATCAAATGTCAGGACATTTATGTTTTGCAGTGGTGCCTGTAACCTCATATCGCCTATTGCACAAGTTGCAATATTTTATTTTGTCACAGGGGGGCTTTTCATTACCCGGCGGAGCTTTCTTGTGCATGTCATAACAGTAGGTAGATTTACAATACCTCAGACAATCGGTGCAGTGCACTGTTCTTTTTGGGAATTTGTGACAATTTGCATCGAAACACACATTGCAGACATATTTGCAATGATGATTTCAAGGGTGATTGTACCCTTTGTAGCAATATCCGCATACAAACTCACTACCGATAAAAGCAGTCAGATTAAGAATCATGTAAAAGTGTTCGTCATGTAAATATAGGAAGACGGTTCTAGGGTGAGGATCATCATGGTTTTTGAATACTTCTAACCCACCACTGCTCGTCCTGTAAAAAACAACAATTTTGACGTCTAACAGTTTTTCAAACGTACCTATGTGATGAAGAGCAATCGGGTCATTGATTGAGAAACCAGCGTTGTTGTGGATGCTTAGTGCACACGATTCCAATTCGCTCTCTGGTAACTGAGGATCCAAAAAACGTGCAAGACAGATAGAGAAACATAATTTGTTCGAAACATTCATCGGACAAAATAAACTCATCTTTTTTCTTTTAATCACCTCGTTGAGAGATAAATCTACAAGTTTACGACGAGTGCCACCGCCTTGTCTATTCATGGCTATGTTAGCTTGAATTTCAATCTGGTCGTCCGACATAAGCTGATAAACACTTTGTAAAATCCTACTGATTTGATCGATGAAAATGTTAACATCATAATTACTACTGGGAGTTAAACAGCTGTAACATCCGATTTTAAATTTGGGCCTTTCAAGGTCAAGTTGATAACACTACCATCGCCACCAATGTGTCAGGCTAAGGATACTACTTCAGCCATGGTGTCGTGAAAGAAAATGTAATACGCGGCCAAATCGTTAGAGTTAATCTCCCTCAGATTCATGGATCTTTGCAGTTCCACGCTATTGAATCTGGGTCTAGGTAAAACATGATAACCATTTACAGTTCCTCCCCGATCTAACAATGTTGCGATTTCGGCACGGCTCGGTAGCAAAGTACCAGAAGTTGATCCTGCATTGTTGGATCGGTCTGCATTATTTGTATCGGGCGTTGCGCGACTAGTCGATGGTTGTGTGGAATCATCATTTTCTGAAGAGGAAGTCTGATTGGATGAATTACGAAAACCACTACCGTATTGAATTACCTGTGCGTTGTGAGTGTTTATTAACATTTCCTGTAAACGATCGCACAAATTAAGATTTAGACTTTGATCTACTGTTATTTCCAACTGATCCAAATGAGAAATTTGATGCGATGTAAACATATTTGACAAATCTAAGGAATTTGGATATGTATCTTTAAGATGTTGTAATCTATCGGAAAGAGACATATTTTGTACCCTCGCTTCATTATTTTCATTCGTGCTTAGAATCAGGTATGTGAGAGTTTGACACCCATACCCACCGTCTGAACATTTTTCTTCTACATCCATTTTTCCCCCTAACCTTCACAGAGGTGAACAAAAACAAATTAATATATAATACAGCGTAAACAAAAAAAATGGAATAGGTGTGACCTGAAAAAAAACAAAAAAAACAAATCAAATTAAGACAGTGACTAAATCATTAGCATACAATGTAAAACAGTGAAAATAACATGAATCGTTAAAACAGAATGTGTAGTACAGAGTCTAAAAACAAATCAATAACTTTTGTTCAAAACATACAGTACACTTAAAATGATATAGTGTCGTACAGAAGCAATTCACATAGTAACTTACAGAGTGATAATCATTAAAACAGAATGTACAGAGTATAGAACAAATCAAATAATAACTTTGTTCAAAACATGCAGCACAATTAAAAAAGATAATGACATAGTGTTGTACAGAAGCAATTCACATAGTAACATACGGTGTGATAATCGTTAAATCAGAATGTGTAGTACAGAGTCTAAAAACAAATCACATAATAACTTTGTTCAAAACATACAGCACAATTAAAAAAAGATAATGATATAGTGTCGTACAGAAGCAATTCACATAGTAACATACAGAGTGATAATCGTTAAAACAGAATGTGTAGTACAGAGTCTAAAAACAAATCACATAATAACTTGTTCAAAACATACAGTACACTTAAAATGATATAGTGTCTTACAGAAGCCATTCACATAGTAACATACAGAGTGATAATCGTTAAAACAGATTGTACAGAGTCTAAAAACAAATCACATAATAACTTTGTTCAAAATATACAGCACAATTAAAAAAAGATAATGATATAGTAAAACAGTGTGAAAACAATACAAGATTTAAATATGTTGAAAAGATACAATTTTTAAAAACAGATTGAAAAGATTACTCATGGATACAAGTTTTTAATATGGTGTAAAAAGATATAAGTTATTTTGGATAAATGTTTTTAAAACAGAGTGTGAAAAGACACAAGATTAAAATATGTTGAATACAATATTTGAAAAAAGATAACATTTTTTAAAAACAAATTGAAAAAGATGTCTCATGGATACAAGTTTTTTTAATATGGTGTAAAAAAGATACAAGATATTTGTGGATACATGTTTTTTAAAATCACAGTGTGAAAAGACACAAGATTGTAATATGTCAAATACGCTGATATTCATTAAATCAGGATGTGTGTAGTACAGATAGAGAAACAAGTCACATAATAACTTTGTTCAAAATGTACAGTACACTTAAAAAGATAATGATATAGTAAAACAGTGAAAACAATACAAGATTGAAATATGTTGAATACAATTTTTGAAAAGATACAATACTACAGTGTAAAAAGATACAAGTCATTGAATAAATGTTTCTGAAAATCAGTGACAAAAAAGATCACATAATTTTTAAATCATAGTGTGAAAATCATGAATACATTTGTTAAAAATATAATGAAAACATGCAATGTAAGAGATGTGACATCTAAAGTCGAAAAAAAAAGTGTGATGAAGAGGACCCTCTCGTGGCGTTTTTATCTGCTAGAAGTTTTTCACCCCGCCCTCTGATGATTCTCAAATTTCTACTTACATTTATTAGAATAATATTTCTAATAATCACACATTTTAAAGTAAAAACATTCCTTGTGATAAAAAATATACTTCGAACCGAGGAGGGGTTAAAATATAAAGTATGATCATTTATTTCACATTATTTTTAGATTATTCATTATGAATATTATTCATTATGAATATTATTTAATTGAGTATACGAATTAAAATAGATGAATATATTCTTTTTTTATATATATTTTCTTATTCATATATTATTTCTTAATTTTCATCCATTTAAAGAGAAGAAATATCATTTGATTCAGTCATTTTGTGAAAGGATTGATTAACTATAAGACCATAAGATTAACTAGGAATGTTTAAGTGTAAAAATACATTCGCACTCGCAATGTTTAAAATGAGTTGTTTTATTAATATATTTGTTTTTCACATTTGTTAACCGTTTTAATCTTTTTTTTTTTAATTCATTTTCACATGATACAATTTTAAACAGTGACCGCTAGATGTCCTCCGAGTTCCACGTGCGTGAGAGAGCACAGCATCTGTTTTGGGTGTGTTTTTGTATGAGTACATACGCTTGTTAAAAAGACACGGCTTCATTTATGACATTTTTTACCCAAGGGAGCAATTTTATCTTTTGCGCGTGAAAAAACATGTGTTTTTTCCTACTGAAAACACTATATTGACAAAACTTGACTTGATATTTTACGACCGGAGAAAAGGAGTGACAAATTTTGTTTTTTCGAGGATAATTTTTTTTTTTTTTAACTGTTCAGAAACGGAATGTCGCGGAAATCTGATATTCTAAGGTAAATAACCATGAATGTTTTTTTCTCTCTGCCTTTCTGAGATTTTCTTAATGTGTGTGTGTGTGTTATCTGAACAAAGGAATTGACGGATGATTATATAATATTCGTTCTCATTTATGTATTCTATGTTTGTATCATTGAAAATGTAGCGCTATATGTAGATTAAAGATCAGATCGTTGAATAATCATACTTTGAGTTACATTTATACATAATCACATGCGTTATAGATAGTTTTATATCACAGTTTTAGTGGTATTTAAAGATAAGAAATATACGTGATATGAAAAATATAAATTGTGAAAGAAAAAATGTTTAAATGTGAAATAATTCGTAATGTTTAACATTGAGAGTTTGTTCAACATTGTTTAACATTGAGAGTTTTAATTGACATTTGTTTTCTCTGTGACCGCTAGATGTCGTCCGAGTTCCGCTCGCGTGTGACAGAGCGCTGCATCTGTTTTGGAGATCAAATGCGTGAACATATAGGTTGACAGAAAGACACGGCTTCATTTATGACATTTTTCCCCAAGGGAGCAATTTTATCTTTTGCGCGTGAAAATATGTGTTTTTACCTACTGATAAACAACAGTTATTTACGACCGGAGAAAAGCTGTGACAATTTTGTTTTTTCGAGGATAATTTATTTTTTTAAAACTGTTCAGATATTCTAAGGTAAATAACCACGAATGTTCTCTATCTCTTTGAGATTTTCTTTATGTGTGTGTGTGTGTGTGTGTGTGTGTGTGTGTGTGTGTGTGTGTGTGTGTGTGATATCTCATCAAATGCATTGACGGATGATTAAACTATTTTATTAGATTATATAATACCCGTTCTCATTTATGTACACTGTTTGTATCATCCTGATTATAATTTATCCATTTTTCACACATGTGGTCAACAGATCAGTCGGGTTAGAGAGAGTTCAAATAACAACTATATAAATACAACCTGACAGTTCAATATCAATCATTCTGCAAAACCAACCCCCATAGGAATATTCATACCGGACACGATAAAAATGATTTATTATGACAGGTGCCATAAATCATTTTGACACAGTAGCCTCCCTATATCTCTCTCTAACAACTTCATTCTTACTAGTAAAAACTTCATTCTTACTAGTAAGAACTTCATTCTTACTAGTAAAAACTTCATTCTTACTAGTAAGAATGAAGTTTTTACTAGTGGAAATGTAATTCTTGATGTCAACAATTCATTTGTTGATATCAGGAATTACATTTCCACTAGTAACAATGTTAATTCTTGATATCAACATTTTAATTTCCACTAGTAAAAACTAGAATTCTTGATATCTGTAATTGTATTTTCACTAGTGAAATGTCACCATAGGCTGCCATTCAAATTCAATTATTGATATCAAGAATTGAGTTCTTACTAGTTGAAATTCCAATTTCACATATCAGAAATACAATTCTTACTAGTAAAAACTTCATTCTTGCTAGTAAAAACTTCATTCTTACTAGTAACAACTTCATTCTTACTAGTAAAAACTTCATTCTTACTAGTAAAAACTTCATTCTTACTAGTAACAACTTCATTCTTACTAGTAAGAATGAAGTTTTTACTAGTGGAAATGTAATTCCTGATATCAACAATTCAGTTCTTGATATCAACAATTGATATCCTGGGAATGAATAAAAGTCAAAACGGCTTGTCGAAGTGTTGGTAAGGCGCGTTAAAATAGTTTTGACGCAAACTGACAGAGGTTCGAATCCGCCTTTTGCCGAACTCGCTCCTTTTCCCATCCATCAGATTGGAAAGGCATTTATCTTCAATAAAAATGAAGATATAAAAATAAAGATATTCGAAAAGTGGCGAACTTACGAACTTAAGAAATTAAAAAGACTTCCTATTTCTGCAGTTTGTGCATTTTATAAGTCAAACTGCATCGTTGACAAAATGGATGTAAACTGACTACAACGCACTGCACCATGCAGCACCAAAGTTCGCAATAATGGAAGTATACCGCTCAATTCATTTAGTGTATTTATGTATATTGATACACCGTTTACTCTTTTATGAACTATCATAGTTAATGAAGCCCAAGTGCCACCTACAGGCCTATTAGTGTAGGCTGGTGAAATGGTGACATGAAAAGAAAGACTTTATTATGTTACCATTTTTGATAATTATGCAGCATTATGAAAAAAGTCTCTTAATAAACTCCTCCTGCATTTATTTGATCAAAAACAGCAATATAGTGAAAGATGATTACAATTTACAGTGATGGTTTTCTATTTTAATATACTTTTAAATATAATTTATTCCTATAATTTATGCTGTTCTTTTCTATCATTTTATTCATCAAAGCATCTTGGAAAAAAAGTATCACAGGTTATAAAAAATATCAAGCAGCACAACTGTTTGTAACATCGATAATAAATCATCATATTAGAATGATTTCTGAAGGACCATGTGACACTGAATACTGGAGTAATGATGCTGAAAATTCAGTTTTGCTTCACATAAATCAATATATTTTGAAGTATATTAAAACACAAAACCATTATTTTAACTGTAAAAATATTTCACAATATTACAGTTTTTTCTGTATTTTTGATCAAATAAATACAGCCTTCTTGCAAAAACATAACATTATATATATATATATATATATATATATATATATATATATATATATATGTTTTACATTGCCCCTTTTTTACATTTGAGCCCCTGCCCCTGAGGAACTCTCTGCATGTCCCTGTCTGTTATTATTGCACCGTTTAATGTACAACAACACTAATGTACAAATATTATCTGACACAATTTATAAGTAGCCTGTAAATATACCATCTGACTACTATGTGCACTTATTGCAAAGAGAATACTTTTTTATAGGCAAATAGAATATTTAGCTTTTTTCACTTAGTGTAAGTAGCATATAAGAAATGGTGCCATTTTCACTTAGTGTAAATAGATTCTGTTGCTATTTTCACTTAGAGCTATTGTCACATTTTGCAGTCTGTTCCCACGGATTTAAACTGTACTCGTCCAAGAAGAGAACAGGCTTCCGGGTTATCGCAAATAAAATAATGATATTTTTATATAGGGCAAATAGAATGAATCTTAGGCCAATTACTTTTTGTGTAGGCCTATGTGGAATGCATCAAATTGTCTTAACTGCATGCTTAAAATAATTCTGTGAAGCACTTTTTTTCTAACTCAGAAGACACCCATTTTAGGGTAAGGTCAAGAAGGGATACAGCTACAGACACTGGGAATGCGCTAAATTAATATTTGGTCATTTCATTACTGTATGAGCACGAACAGCCCATTACCAACATGTATATCAAACTTATAAAAACTTTGTAAACATGGAGAACAATAAATGACCACACATGCTGAGTTTTATGAATTTATGATGCTGGTGGTGAGTGTAAAATCAAATTCAAAACAGCCATTTCACCTGGAAGAGTAAGGCTGTGATATTAATGTTGGCCACTAGAGGGGGCCATATGATAAGGAATCTTTAACCTTAATCTTTTCTCTATCATTTTTTTCTTTGTTTTTTCACTTTTACATGCCCCAATAAAATATTATTTGTCAAGTTTCCAGACATGATTGCTGTAGGCCTACATTTAAAATGAAGAGACAATTTTATTCATCTCTTTTAACATAACATACACGATTCCGTTCTATTCTGTAATTTTGCAGGCAAAAGCTCTGTAAACTACAATCACCAAAACAACACTTCATGATAACAATGTAATGAAACAGTAGAGGCACTTTACCAAAACATAAAAAAAAAGTTTACGAATAAAGCATTCATTAGTTATTTTATGATACTACCGTTGTTAGGTTTTCAGTAAACATTATAGTTATAAAGTAAAATGACAATAACAATAATAATAACAGGCTGACAACCCGATGGGCAAGATTACATTCTTATTAAATCATTGTCTCTTCCACTCCAAACCCACTACAATTGAGAGACATTCCAGATGCATATTTCATTCAAATATATTATGCAACTGGACTATCAGACGAGTTATCCAGTGTTATATTTAATGTGACATTAAAATGGCCAATGGGAATAGGAAAGAGGTTCAAAAAGACTTTATCATTCATCTTGTCCAATGTGGCCCTATACTTCAAGTTAATGGACAACATATTACTATAAATAAAAATAATACAAGTTATTAGCACATTACAGTGTAGCTATCATGCCATATTTATGCATCCATTGGACAGAGAGTGCAAATATTTCAGCTCATTATTAGGCTATCCCATATGAGAAGGTGTCGGTGTACATAATACATCAAAATGTACACTAAAAATTTTCAGTAGCCAATAACGTTTCATTACACTGTTTTATAATGCACAGGTCTTTAATCAAAGAGAAACACCGGCACGAATTTGGGCACTATGACGACACATTCTGTATTAGAGCCATATGTAAATGTCATGGATGGAACAATAAAAAAATAGTCCATTGATGCATTAGAAAGTGTAATGAAAACAAAAAATAAACATGAAAAACGACATGAGGTTATTTTTCTTATCTTCATGTCAATGGTAAAATAAATGATACATAAATGCCTTGTTCATTTTTTTCCCTTAATTCTCCGAAGGACCCCGTGGCCAATAAAAACAAACAGGATGAAACTACTTTTTTTAACAAAAAAATAAATAAAATAAAAAAAATCAAGCCATAATATAATTTTTATGTTTTATTAACTAAACGAAAAAATAAAGGAGCCATTTCTCTGGACGGATGTTCTTCCTCCATCTTTGGCTTACAGAGGATTATGCGAAAACCACGTCTCATTAATATTCATTAGCTCATTACCATAGCTATTCTTACCTGTAAAAATTGCATTTCTAGATATCAGTAATTGAATTTTCACTAGTTGCAAGAGCAATTTCAGATATCAACTCTCTTTGTTGATATCAATAATTACATTGTTACTAGTAAAAATGCAAATTTTTGATATCAAGAATTCAATTGTCACTAGTTGAAATGTCAGTTCTTGATATCAACAATTTAATTTCTACTAGTAAAAATGTTCATTTTTGATATCTGAAAATGCATTCCTGATATCAACATAATTTCAGATATGTAAAATGGCTTTCTTACTAGTAACAATCACATTCATGATATCAGAAACTAACATTTTCACTAGTGACAATCAAATTATTGATATCAAAAATGAACATTGTTATTAGTAGCAATTCAATTGTTGATATCAAGAACTGACATTTCAACTAGTGACAAATGAATTATTGATATCAAAAATTCGCATTTTTACTAGTAAGAATTGTATTTCTGATATGTGAAATTGGAATTTCAACTAGTAAGAACTCAATTCTTGATATCAACAATTGAATTTGAATGGCAGCCTATGGTGACATTTCACTAGTGAAAATACAATTACAGATATCAAGAATTCTAGTTTTTACTAGTGGAAATTCAAAAGTTGATATCAAGAATACATATTTCTGCGAGTGATGACATCATTGTTGATATCAAGCATTAACATTTTTACTAGTGGAAATTCAAATGTTGATATCAACAATTGTCATTGTTACTAGTAGAAATGTAATTCCAGATATCAAGAATTAACATTTTAACTAGTGAAAACTGAATTGTTGATATCAAAATTTCATATCCTGGGAATGATTAAAAGTCAAAACGGCTTGCCTATTGCCTTTCCCAGGATATAAATTGCTGATATCAAGAATTCTAGTTTTTACTAGTGGAAAATAATTCTTGATATCAAAAATTAGCATTTTAACTAGTGAAAATTGAATTGTTGATATCAAAAATTAACCTTGTTATGGCAAGCCGTTTTGACTTTTATTCACATCTCAGGATATGAATTCTTGATATCAACAATTCAGTTCTTGATATCAGGAATTACATTTCCACTAGTAACAATGTTACTTCTTGATATCAACAATTTAATTCTTGATATCATCAATTCAGTTGTTGATATCAGGAATTACATTTCCACTAGTAACAATGTTCATTCTTGATATCAACTTTTGAATTTCCACTAGTAAAAACTAGAATTCTTGATATCTGTAATTGTATTTTCACTAGTGAAATGTCACCATAGGGTGCCATTCAAATTCAATTGTTGATATCAAAAATTTAGTTCTTACTAGTTGAAATTCCAATTTCTCATATCAGAAATGCAGTTCTTACTAGTAAAAATAGTAATTTTTGATATCAATAATTACATTGCTACTAGTAAAATGCAAATTGTTGATATCAAGAACTCAATTGTCACTAGTTGAAATGTCAGTTCTTGATATCAACAATTGAATTGCTACTAGTAAAAATGTTCATTTTTGATATCTGAAAATGTATTTCTGATATCAACATAATTTCAGATATGTAAAATGGCTTTCTTACTAGTAACAATCACATTCATGATATCAGAAACTAACATTGTCACTAGTGACAATCAAATTATTGATATCAAAAATGAACATTGTTACTAGTAGCAATTCAATTGTTGATATCAATAATAGATTTTGCACTAGTAACAAAGTAATTAATGATATCAAAAATTAGCATTTTTACTAGTAAGAATTTATTTCTGATATGTGAAATTGGAATTTCAACTAGTAAGAACTCAATTCTTGATATCTGTAATGGTTTTGTCGCCCTTTTAACATTTAAAAACATGAATTGTTGATATCAACAATTCAAGTCTTGATATCAGAAATGCAATTTTCACTAGTGGAAATGCTGATTGTTGATATCAGGAATTACGCTTCTTGATATCAACAATGACGTCATCACTCGCAGAAATACATTTATGATATCAAAAATGAAATCACAACTAGTAAAAAACATACTTCTTGTTATCTGTAACTTAATTCTTACATGTTAAAATTTAATTTTCACTAGTAAAAATTCTTATTGCAGATATCATGAATTCCGTTTAGGATATGTGCATAATAATGAATTCCTTTTCGGATATGTGCATAGTAATGACGACTGCTTGTTAATATTCAAATAAGAGCGTGATGTTTTTACGTGCTCAGAACTGTGGTGAACTGTGGACAAACTGGCAATGGCAAAGGAGGTTTTTAGGCAAATTAAACGCTTCACAATTCAGTTTTCAGACCATACAATGCAAATGCAAAACCAAAAAATTGAAACCAGGCATTTATTTTCCTTGTTTTACGGTTAGGCCTACATCATCGGTAGCAGCCGCGCCATAGAGTTACAGCAGAACAGACCGTTTGTGATGCACTTTTAAAAGGTAAGCCATTTAAATAAGATTTTATATCATCAGTACATCTGAATCAAATTAACTTGTGTATTAAAGCATGATAGCTGATATTGCTCACTAAATAAATAGTTTCAGGGGAAGTTATATGATAGTAGATTAGATAATAGATTAAAACAGCTTTATTCGTCGTTGTGTAATTAGAGAAAAAGTCTTCTCAACGGGATTATATAACTTTGGGGCTTGTGGTGGGTGAAAGTGGTAAAATTAGAATTCCTTATTAAATATACAACCTAGGTGAAAAAAAAATACTATAGTAAATAGTAGTCTATTGTGTTTTTGAACCATACTATAGTAAATTGTAGAATACTGTCTATATTAGCCTATAGTATTTACAACACTTTGTTAATGAATGCTACAGCATACTGCAGTATAGTGAACTGATACTGTAATAAATACTGTAGTATACTTTTGTTTTTTTATAAACTTCCCTCTCCCCATCAATCCAAAAATCAGCCGAGCTGACACATATAGACAGTCAACAGAATCACAATGTATTACTGTCTGTATGTGTCAGCTCGGCTGATTTTTGGATTGATGGGGAGAGGGAAGTTTATTAAAAAAAAAAACAATGCTTAAAAGCAGCACTATATATATATATATATATATATTATACTAGGCTAAATGGGAAATCATACTAAATACCAAAACTGTATTATATACTACTACTATATTTAATTTGTCCTGTTATGTCTCCTTTTATCTTGCTTTCAATACAAGCACAAAGGGGATTCAGATCCTGAAGACTCCATGCAATCTCGCTGTACCCTCACCGTCTCTGCTCCTTGGATTTTGCAAGCTTTTCCTTGCTCCTTATTTTTAATAAACCTTCAATAAACATAAAAGTTCCCAGTGTTGTTTTTTGTGAAAAAGGGCAGATACACCTGTATATGATTAACACACAACTTGGCACACAATCTTTAGTTATTTAGATTGCTCCTGCTCACTAGAACATATTTCCTCTTTTCCGTGTAAGTGCAAACCATGCATTCATACTCCTTTCTCTGACCAACTGGATCATCCTCGTGCAGCACTGCAAACCAAAGCAGAGACTACAAGAACATGTAGGAAAGGACAGACGAAATGCTTGACATGCAGTTTATTAGGAATGTATAAATCCATTGCATTAAACCAGTGCAAAAGTCAATGTGTGTGTATGATCATGTTTTGTTTTAGAATTGAATATATTGTGTATGAATCTAAATAGTAATAAGTTAATGGGGTGCATAAGAATTGTAAAAATTGAGATCATTTACATTTTACTTAATTAAATTTTACATTTCACTTGTTTGCAATGTGTTTTAAGGCAATCAACTGTCACCTGCAGGTCTCATATCGTTGTGAAACCACAGTGAACATGACATGATTGCAATTTCACATATCAGAAATACAATTCTTACTAGTAAAAACTTCATTCTTACTAGTAAAAACTTCATTCTTACTAGTAAGAATGAAGTTGTTACTAGTAAGAATGAAGTTGTTACTAGTAAGAATGAAGTTTTTACTAGTGGAAATGTAATTCTTGATATCAACAATTCAGTTGTTGATATCAGGAATTACATTTCCACTAGTAACAATGTTAATTCTTGATATCAACATTTGAATTTCCACTAGTAAAAACTAGAATTCTTGATATCTGTAATTGTATTTTCACTAGTGAAATGTCACCATAGGCTGCCATTCAAATTCAATTGTTGTTATCAAGAATTGAATTCTTACTAGTTTTAATTCCAATTTCACATATCAGAAATACAATTCTTACTAGTAAAAACTTCATTCTTACTAGTAACAACTTCATTCTTACTAGTAAAAACTACATTCTTACTAGTAAAAACTACATTCTTACTAGTAAAAACTACATTCTTACTAGTAACAACTACATTCTTACTAGTAAAAACTACATTCTTACTAGTAACAACTTCATTCTTACTAGTAAAAACTACATTCTTACTAGTAAGAATGAAGTTGTTACTAGTAAAAACTACATTCTTACTAGTAACAACTTCATTCTTACTAGTAACAACTTCATTCTTACTAGTAAGAATTAAGTTTTTACTAGTGGAAATGTAATTCCTGATATCAACAATTAAGTTCTTGATATCAACAATTGATATCCTGGGAATGAATAAAAGTCAAAACGGCTTGTCGAAGTGTAGGTAAGGCGCGTTAAAAATAGTTTTGACGCAAATTGACAGAGGTTCGAATCCGCCTTTTGCCGAACTCGCTCTACTTCCTTTTCCCATCCATCAGATTGGAAAGGCATTTATCTTCAATACAAATTAAGATATAAAAATAAGATATTCGAAAAGTGTCGAACTTAAGAAATTAAAAAGACTTCCTATTTCTGCGGTTTGTGCATTTTATAAGTCCAACTGCATCGTTGACAAAGTGGATGTAAACTGACTACAACGCACTGCACCATGCAGCACCAAAATTCGCAATAATGGAAGTATACCGCTCAATTAATTTAGTGTATTTATGTATATTGATACACCGTTTACTTTTATGAAACTATCATAGTTAATGAAGCCCAAGTGCCACCTACAGGCCTATTAGTGTAGGCTGGTGAAATGGTGACATGAAAAGAAAGTACTTTATTATGTTACCAGTTTTGATAATTATGCAGCATTATGAAAAAAGTCTCTTAATAAACTCCTCCTGCATTTATTTGATCAAAAACAGCAATATAGTGAAAGATGATTACAATTTACAGTGATGGTTTTCTATTTTAATATACTTTTAAATATAATTTATTCCTATAATTTATGCTGTTCTTTTCTAACATTTTATTCATCAAAGAATCTTGGAAAAAATGTATCAAAGGTTATAAAAAATATAAAGCAGCACAACTATTTCTAACATTGATAATAAATCATCATATTAGAATGATTTCTGAAGGACCATGTGACACTGAAGACTGGAGTAATGATGCTAAAAAATTCAGTTTTGCTTCACATAAATCAATATATTTTGAAGTATATTAAAACAGAAGACCATTATTTTAACAGTAAAAATATTTCACAATATTACTGTTTTTTCTGTATTTTTGATCAAATAAATGCAGCCTAACCTATATAGCTATAACCTATATATATATATATATATATATATATATATATATATATATATATCTATATATATATATATATATATATATATATATATATTGCCCCTTTTTTTACATCTGAGCCCCTGCCCCTGAGGAACTCTCTGCATGTCCCTGTCTGTTATTATTGCATATAGTTTAATGTACAACAACACTAATGTACAAATATTATCTGACACCATTTATAAGTAGCATCTAACTACTATGTGCACTTATTGCAAAGAGAATACTTTTTTATAGGGCAAATAGAATATTTAGCTTTTTTCACTTAGTGTAAGTAGCATATAAGAAATGGTGCTGTTTTCACTTAGTGTAATTCTATTGCTATTATATTCTATCACTTAGTGCAAATAGATTCTATTGCTATTTCACTTAGTGCAAAATTAAACGTACCTTGGAATATCCAATCTGTGCGCTTAGATTTGTAAACCATATCGGTTTTTCGATCCGCCTATACCCACAAATTTGTAAACCATGCCCACGCTTCGCAGTCTGTTCCCACGGATTCTGTATTTAAACTGTACTCATCCAAGAAGAGAACAGGCTTAAAATATTAATAAAATAATGATATTTTTATATAGGGCAAATAGAATGAATCTTAGGCCAATTACTTTTTGTGTAGGCCTATGTGGAATGCATCAAATTGTCTTAACTGCATGCTTAAAATAATTCTCTGAAGCACTTTTTTCTAACTCAGAAGACACAGATTTTAGGGTAAGGTCAAGAAGGGATACAGCTATGGACACTGGGAATGTGCTAAATTAATATTTGGTCATTTCATTACTGTATGAGCACGAACAGCCCATTACCAACACATGTATATCAAACTTATAAAAACTTTGTAAACATGGAGAACAATAAATGACCACACATGCTGAGTTTTATGAATTTATTATGCTGGTGGTGAGTGTAAAATCAAATTCAAAACAGCCATTTCACTTGGAAGATTAAGGCTGTGATATTAATGTTGGCCACTAGAGGGGGCCATACGATAAGGAATCTTTTAACCTTAATCTTTTCTCTATAATTTTTTTCTTTGTTTTTTCCCTTTTACATGCCCCAATAAAATATTATTTGTCAAGTTTCCAGACATGATTGCTGTAGGCCTACATTTAAAATGAAGAGACCTTTTTATTGGTCTCTTTTAACATAACATACACAATTCCGTTCTATTCCGTATTGTTTTGCAGGCAAAAGCTCTGTAAACTACAATCACCAAAACAACACTTCATGATAACAATGTAATGGAACAGTAGAGGCACTTTACCAAAACAGAAAAAAAAGTTTACGAATAAAGCATTCATTAGTTATTTTAGGTTTTAAGTAAACATTATTTTATAAAGTAAAACGACAATAACAACGACAACAACAATAATCATAACAGGCTGACAACCCGATGGGCAAGATTACATTATTATTAAATCATTGTCTCTTCCACTCCGAACCCACTACAATTGAGAGACATTCCAGATGCATATTTCATTCAAATATATTATGCAACTGGACTATCAGACGAGTTATCCAGTGTTATATTTAATGTGACATTAAAATGGCCAATGGGAATAGGAAAGAGGTTCAAAAAGACTTTATCATTCATCTTGTCCAATGTGGCCCTATACTTCAAGTTAATGGACAACATATTACTATAAATAAAAATAATACAAGTTATTAGCACATTACAGTGTAGCTATCATGCCATATTTACGCATCCATTGGACAGAGAGTGCAAATATTTCGGCTCATTATTAGGCTATCCCATATGAGAAGGTGTCGGTGTACATAATACATCAAAATGTACACTAAAAATTTTCAGTAGCCAATAACATTTCATTACACTGTTTTACAATGCACAGGCCTTTAATCAAAGAGAAACACCGGCACGAATTTGGGCACGATGACAACACATTCTGTATTAGAGCGATATGTAAATGTCAGGGAACAATAAAAAAATAGTCCATTGATGAAAGTGTAATGAAAACAAAAATAAACATGAAAAACGACACGAGGTTATTTTTCTTATGTTCATGTCAATGGTAAAATAAATGATACATGAATGCCTTGTTCATTTTTTTCCCTTAATTCTCTGAAGGACCCCGTGGCCAATAAAAACAAACAGGATGAAACTACTTTTTTTAACAAAAAAATAAATAAATAAAAAATAAAAAATCAAGCCATAATATAATTTTTATGTTTTATTAACTAAACGAAAAAATAAAGGAGCCATTTCTCTTCCTCCATCTTTGGCTTACAGAGGATTATGCGAAAACCACATCTCATTAATATTCATTAGCTCATTACCATAGCTATTCTTACCTGTAAAAATTGCGTTTCTAGATATCAGTAATTGAATTTTCACTAGTTGCAAGAGCAATTTCAGATATCAACTCTCTTTGTTGATATCAATAATTACATTGTTACTAGTAAAAATGCAAATTTTTGATATCAAGAATTCAATTGTCACTAGTTGAAATGTCAGTTCTTGATATCAACAATTTAATTTCTACTAGTAAAAATGTTCATTTTTGATATCTGAAAATGCATTCCTGATATCAACATAATTTCAGATATGTAAAATGGCTTTCTTACTAGTAACAATCACATTCATGATATCAGAAACTAACATTGTCACTAGTGACAATCAAATTATTGATATCAAAAATGAACATTGTTACTAGTAGCAATTCAATTGTTGATATCAAGAACTGACATTTCAACTAGTGACAACTGAATTATTGATATCAAAAATTCGCATTTTTACTAGTAAGAATTGTATTTCTGATATGTGAAATTGAAATTTCAACTAGTAAGAACTCAATTCTTGATATCAACAATTGAATTTGAATGGCAGCCTATGGTGACATTTCACTAGTGAAAATACAATTACAGATATCAAGAATTCTAGTTTTTACTAGTGGAAATTCAAATGTTGATATCAAGAATACATATTTCTGCGAGTGATGACATCATTGTTAATATCAAGAATTAACATTGTTACTAGTGGAAATGTTAATTCTTGATATCAACATTTGTCATTGTTACTAGTAGAAATGTAATTCCAGATATCAAGAATTAACATTTTAACTAGTGAAAACTGAATTGTTGATATCAAAATTTCATATCCTGGGAATGATTAAAAGTCAAAACGGCTTGCCTATTGCCTTTCCCAGGATATAAATTGCTGATATCAAGAATTCTAGTTTTTACTAGTGGAAAATAATTCTTGATATCAAAAATTAGCATTTTAACTAGTGAAAATTGAATTGTTGATATCAAAAATTAACCTTGTTACTAGTGGAAATGTAATTCTTGATATCAAAAATTGCCATTGTTACTAGTGGAAATGTAATTCCTGATATCAAGAATTAGCATTTTAACTAGTGAAAACTGAATTGTTGATATCAAGAATTCATATCCTGAGAATGAATAAAAGTCAAAACGGCTTGCCATACCTTGTTACTAGTGGAATGTGCTACTATGTGTTGTCTTTGCAATGCACAAAGCCATAAGTTACACCTTGAATGCATTGCAATCCAACAACACGTTACCTCTCCAATGCACAACGGAATGAGTTAGTTCTAGTATGCATTAATATTCAACAATTGCATAGCTTTAATACTGTTCTTCAATGCACAGTGAAAGGTCGTGTGTGCAAGTGCAATGCCCCAGGACATGTATCTCTTCACTGCACAACGGAATAATTCAGTTCTTGTATACAATGCAATGAAATGAGTGCATAGATTAAATTTAAATTAAATTACATACATCTTATATTGTAATGCAATGCAACAGCACATTATGTTCTCTCTCCAATGCACACCGAAATGAGTTAGTTCTTGTGTGCATTACAATGCAACATGTGCATAACTTATATGTTGTTTTTTAATGCACAGTGAAATGCAGTAAGCACACGTGTTATCTCTTCACTGCACAACGGAATAATTTATAAGTTTTTGAATGAAATGCAATGAAATGGGTGCATAAATGATTACAATTTACAAAATATGTTACAATGTTATAATGTTATATCTCTTCAATACACAGCGGGATAAGTTAGTTGTCGCTTGCAATGCAATGCAACAGCACATACGTTATCCCATAGATTATAGGATATTTTTCAATGTGCAACGGATTAACTTAGTTTCTAGCATGCAATGAAGTGAAACATTGCCCATATCATGCAACATTGTATCTGTTCAATGCACGTCAGAATGAATTAGTTTATATGTTATTCTTCCACAAATTAATAAGTTAGCTGTTGTATGCAATGCAAAGCAACCACATATATGTTATCTCTTCACTGCAAAAGCACTTATATCTCTGCACAGCGGAATGAGTTAGTTCTTGTGTGCAATGTAATGCAACAAGTGCATAGCTTAAATGTTGTTCTTCTATGCAGAGTGAGAGGTCGTGTGTGCAATCCAATGCAACAGCACATAAGATCAAGTGCAAGTGCATCAGTGCAAGTGAGTTAGTTCTTGTATAAACTGCAATGCAACAAGTGCATAGCTGTTGCTCTTCAGTACACAGCGAAAGATTGTGTTTGCAATGTAAATGCAAGAGCACAAATTATGGCGTTTAAATAGAGTCAAAAGTCGCGCGCACGAAAACCACGAGCACGAGAATAAAGCCAAGCGCGCAAAACAGACCCACGAGAGGAAAATAACAACGCGAGAGCGCATCTGTGCACCCGCGAGCGCGCATTTGTACACCGCGAGCGCGCAGAACAGTATTTGGGAGCGGAAATGAATACTGGCGCAAGCCCCTGCTGCCTAGCGCGCACAACTGCACATGAGCTCTCGCGCGACTACTCAACACTCGCTCGCTCCTCGAGTTGACTTTTGACACTTTGAGGGCGGGGCAATGACTTTTGTCTTCCCACCTGTGATTGGTCATTTGTTTAATCAGTTTCTCTCTTGTTTAAACATGTAGCAGGACTAGGACAAGGCACGTTTTTCGGAACCATTATGTCGGACCCGGAGCAGGTAATTTAATTTTTAAAAGTCTTTGTGTTTCCAGTGCTATATATTCAATATATGATATTGTATTGTACTTATTTTGTTTTCTGCCTAATGCATGTAGATAAAATCATCTTGAATAGTTTGTATAGGACCTTAACGACTAAAAAAGATAAGCTAATTTAAGATAAAGCTGGCTAACCCATAAATGTAGGATGTTAAAGGTTAGTTTTGACCTACATTGACAATATACAGTAAATAAATCATGGCTGAGTAGCGTTTCTAGCTACTAAACAAAGCTAGTATGCTAATTTACTAAACAAAGCAGCGAAAATGCAATCTTTGTGATTTATTCAAACCACAGCACCGACCCCTATTGCTATTATCGTAATGCCGTTTATAAAATGATTAGAACACATTACAAACGGTATTAGTGAAACTTAATAACATAGTTACATCACTAAAAGCATTTTTCTGCTGATGGTCTATGTGACCCTGTAAAAAGTGTAAAAAAAGTGAAGTTTTTTGTGTTTTGATGTTTTCTATCATCCTATATGCAAACAATTAAGAAAATAATTTTGATATATTTACTACTAAGACCATGTTTGAAATAGGGAAATTAGTAAGTAAAATCAAACTTTGATGCTCATTATCTAATTTTTGATACTTTCCTGGAATCAAAGGATGAGTAGAGATAATGTAACCCTTTCAACTTTTGAAGTGTGTTTATCACAACAGTGACATGGTATCTTAACATCTCATTAATTATTCTTTGTTCTGTCAATAGCTAAGACACCACTTTTTGGAAAATCTTTTACACAAGTTGCAACAGGCCTTCAGCACAACACCACTGGATTTAGATTATCTGGAGTTTCTGTGTCGTCAGGAGCTGTATATTCTGGAGGCCCTGTCCAGTCACATACAAGTACCCCCTGCTATCACCCAGGCTTTGCAAGAGCTCTTTGAGCTTATACGGGCACAAGTGGAACATCCAGCACCATGTGTCAGAGTGGAAGTTGCTATCACCACAGGACGACCAAAAATTTTGGTTGAGGAACAACGCTTAAAATACATGCTACAGGCTCAACTTCCTGTGAGTTGCATAGCCACATTGATGGGCGTTTCAAAAAGCACGATTTTCAGACGCATGAGAGACTATGAGCTTTCTGTCCGTGACATGTATAGTTCCATCAGTGATGAAGAACTTGACAGTTTGGTTGCTTCTGTGAAGAACGCTTTACCAAATTCAGGCTACAGGATGGTCAGAGGAAGACTGGAGTCTATGGGCTACCGAGTTCAGTGGAGAAGAATTGCAGCCTCTATGCATAGGGTTGATTCAATGGGTATTATCTCAAGGTTATCAAGTCTTGGCTGTGTTGTGCGCCGAGTGTACTCTGTTCCAGGGCCCTTGTCCCTGGTACATGTGGACACAAATCACAAGCTAATTAGGTTTGCATTAAAGTCATGTTTTAACATATGAATAGATTTGCATGTTTAATAACTATATCAATAATGTATATTACTTAATTTCTTCACAGATACAATATTGTGATATTTGGAGGAGTGGATGGGTTCTCCAGAAAGGTAACTACTGGCTAACATTTGGTCAACATTATGTAGTCAGTAAACACATTTAAAACCTTTGTTACTAGTCATCAATTAAAATCCACAATGACTTAACTAATATTTGATGGGTAATTGGCACACACACACACACACAATATTTTTTTAATGGTTTACCATTTTAATCTGATTTACTGTATGTTTTACTTTGTAGATATTGTACTTGAATGCAGCCACAAATAACCGTGCTTCCACAGCATTTTCATTCTTTTTGGAGGCAACTCATCGGCATGGTTTACCCTCAAGGTAATGTACTTTAAATTGTTACAAAGCTGCACTTTTCTCTGTGTAAATAATATGAGAAAAATTTTAATGATTAAAAGCTGTTAGATAAATTAGAGTGTACAAGAGCTTTATAATCAGTTTAACTAGTTTCCTCAAAGCAAAATGTCTTTAAAAAACATTGACAAACATTGGCATTTTTTGTTGCATCTCCTTCTTTTACTGGACAACAGCATTCTATTGTTTCCTTGAGTAGTTTATTTAGTTTAGTAGTTTACTCGTGGTAAATTCTTTGCCCATCCCACTTTCTTGGTATACATTATCTTTAAAAAGTTATTTTATTACTTGAGGATAATCTTTATTTGTCAGAGCCATAATCCAATGTATGAACTGTTTCTTTTAATTTCACTATTATTGTTGTAATTTAAGGGTAAGAGCTGACCAGGGAGTGGAGAATGTGGATATTGCTCGGTTTATGTTCACTGTCCGTGGCAATAATCGGGGGAGCTTCATCTCAGGAAAAAGTATCCACAACCAAAGGTAATGCTTCTTATTTTATTCTCAGTTTTCCTGGTATTAAGGCGTATCCTCATCACATTTTATTGTTTCATTCTGATGTATCCGTATTTATTTATACATATGACAAATGCGCCATAAATGTGCCATATGGTGTTACATTGAATCTCTCATGTTGTTTGTCACTTAAACAATTAAGATAAATCTGTCTTATGCTAATTGTATATTAAGTTTTTATCAAATGTCACTGTGACACCATAGGACAGTGTTCCTCCACAACATAAAAACTACTATCTAGTCATAGAAACAGTAACAGTTTGAGTTACTTTTACTAACATTAAATTTTCATGATATAACAAGTGTTAGCAGTGTAAACTTTGGATGTAACATTACAGAACACATTCTACCACATACTTGCAATATAAGGTTTTGTTCCGTTTTAAAATTATTGCATGTTTGATAAAACGTCATGTTTTCCTACATGGTAACAGTGATTACTCATTGGATCCCCCAACAGAATAGAGCGGTTATGGCGAGACGTCTGGATCTCTGTGTCATCAAAATACTACAATCTTCTACACTCTCTTGAAGAAGATGGCCTCCTGGACATTTCATGTACGGATGACATATTCTGTGTACACTTTGCATTTCTTCCAAGACTCAAACGAGACTTGGAGGTATTTATTGAAGGCTGGAACCACCATCCTCTACGCACTGAGAGAAACCGGTCTCCAACACAGATTTGGGAGATTGCACGGATGCTTAACACTGCTGTAGATTCTGATAACCCTGAGGTAAGAGTACAAATTCATTTTTAAGAAGCAAAATATGATGACTATAATTTGATAAGACAATGTCATTATGATATATAATATAGATAATCTATAATAAATATTACAATGGCATTGAATTGTAAATACAGTCAGGTCCATAAATATTGGGACATCGACACAATTCTAACATTTTTGGCTCTATACACCACCACAATAGATTTGAAATGAAATGAACAAGATGTGCTTTAACTGTAGACTGTCAGCTTTAATTTGAGCATTTATATCCAAATCAGGTGAACAGTGTAGGAATTACAACAGTTTGCATATGTGACTCCCACTTGTTAAGGGACCAAAAGTAATGGGACAATTGGCTTCTCAGCTGTTCCATGGCCAGGTGTGTGTTATTCCCTCATTATCCCAATTACAATTATTATTCTGTCCCATTACTTTTGGTCCCTTAACAAGTGGGAGTCACATATGCAAACTGTTGTAATTCCTACATTGTTCACCTGATTTGGATATAAATGCTCAAATTAAAGCTGACAGTCTACAGTTAAAGCACATCTTGTTCATTTCATTTCAAATCTATTGTGGTGGTGTATAGAGCAAAAAATGTTAGAATTGTGTCGATGTCCCAATATTTATGGACCTGACTGTACATTGAATTGTTGTCTTATTGAAAATTTCTAGGCCATACAAGAGCCTGACATTGACTGGGAGACTGCTGCTGACTTTGATCATCTTGAATCAGAAAGCGGTGTTGTCGTACCTGAATATGAGAGCCCTATGACTGCAGAAATGATGAATGAACTACATAGTTTGGTTGATCCACTGGATCTGAACATTAATGATGAACAGCTCTACATAATCTGCTATGAACACATAAAACGACTACGGACATAAAGATACATTTCAGTGAATACATGGACGCTTTAAGTTTGCAACTTTTTTATTTTCTAGTACATGTAATAAGCATGTAAACATTTGAAGCTGAAGTACATGAACATTCTTTAAGAAGAAAACACTTATGCTTTGGTACTGCATACACTGTAAACATATACAGTAACAATAAAACATTTTGAATGCATACAACTTGTACTTATGTGTTGGAATTCACAAACATCACTTCATAAACTTGCACAATAACTCATCATGTGAGCTTAGATTAGATTTATGAAATCCCTATATGTGCTACTCAGGTGTGCAATTAGGAACGTGACTGAGCAAGACCATGCATTAAAGTGACAGTTCACTCATTAAATGATAATTCTGTGATTACTTACTAAACTTCATGTAGTTTTAAATCTGCACGAGTTACTTTATTTTGTTAAACACAAAGCTAGACTTTTCAGTTATCAATGGTAACCACACAGCTGGTGGCAGCCATTAACTTCCATAGCATTCGTTTTTCCTACTATGGCTGCTGCCAACTGTGTGGTTACCATCATTAACAAAAACGGGTTTAAGGTTTAAAATTACATGAGGGTGAGTACATAATCATATAATTTTCATTTGAAGGGTGAACTACCACTTTAACTACAGGATAACAGATACTGTGTGTACAATAATGCACATTGCAGTCATGGTCAAATTCCATGACAATTTGAACATTTTTACAGTCTGCATTTTCCTAAATGCGTCCAAATTCATAGCCATGGGTAATGGCCTGTGAGATTACATTTTTGAATTCCATGTATGTGCAACTCAGGTGTGCAATTGGGAATGTGACTGAGCGGGAACATGCATTAACTACAGGATAACAGATTGTGTGTGTACCATAGCGCACACTGCAGTCGTGGTCAAATTCAATGACAATTTTAAAGTTCTCACGGTCTGCATGACTTAAGGGAATATGAGATTGTCCTGTCAGCCATTGGCAAAACTTGCTAACATTAATGTGTGTGTTGGTATGTTTTTCTGCCTTGTCCTCTTCACCCATACTCTCCTCCTCAGGTCTGTTGTCTCTGTCGTCTTTGCTCTCTCCTGAGAAAGTGATTAAAAATCAGTTGAGAGATTTTACCTTACAGTAAATTGCAGTTAAAAATATTACAATGGAATAAGTTTTAGCACTACAACTTTTGACAAATTGGCTTTAGTTAAAAAACAAATCTTTTTAAATCCAGTTTCAAGAAAAAAATCATAACCATAACAATGTAATGAGAACAGTTTTAACTGTAATGTGAAAACATTAATAATTTGTATAAATTAGTCACCTTCATCCTCCATGTCCTGTAAATAGTCCTGCAGAAAGTTGACTACTTTGGACTCCCTTGCACGCCTCATTGTACCCGTCTCACTAAATGAAGGTGATAGTGATTTCATCAGAAAATCAGCATCCACCTTAAATTTACAAAATGAAGAAAGTTAGACAATTATATTTAAAAACATTTACTGATTCAGCAAGTTATCTATTGGGTGGTATTTATATTTACCTTGCAAAAAGATCCTGGAACAAACAGCTGCCTGCAAATGTCAGTTTCTTCTTGTACCAAGCTAAGGAGGTCATACAGTTTCAATCCAGAGGCAATTTGTTGTAGCATGGGAAGTAACCTCACTGTAGAGTGTAGAACCACAGAGCTATAATACAAAGATAATTGAAGAAAAAAATGAGTATCTGAATTAAAAATCAAGACCAATAACCTACAATAAAATGTCATATACCGCACAATCTCTTCTTTTTTTTCAAAAGACACTGCCCCTGTATAACCACATGACAAAATTCTGTCTGTGAACTCCATGACAGTTGTGTTGTCAGCTGCCTTAATCTTTGAAAAAAAACACAAAAAGTATTTTAATTTTTAATCCTTATAGGCAAAAAAATTCCACTACCTTAACAATTTAACAAATAATTTAACTTTAAAAGCCATTTTCCATACTTAAATGAGTTACCTCTTTAATTAGTTCCAAGACTTCAGGGTCAGTAATGTCTCTTTCAGTTATTGCTTCCTGATCCACTTCTCCAGTAGATATATACTTGTAACACCACTGCGAAAAGAAGTTTGGTGGCGGTCCTCCCTGTGCGATGCTGACAGCAAATATCTCTCCAATAACCCTGCATAAAATGGTTTGTCATGTCAACAATAATCGTAAAAAACTAACATTGGCAAATAAGTGTGAAATTTAAATAACCTACTTGAAGTTATGTTTGTCCAAGTCTGTAATTGAGTACTTGGGGTTTTTGCCACCATCCCCACCCTCAAAAAACGCTTCTCTATTCCTGACATCATTTCTTTTCAGAAAAGAAAAAAGAGAACAATAAATTCATAGATATCAACCATAAATTATATTACTGTAAAACTAACCAGTTAAAAATTCTGTCTTCAGCGCCCCATTGTCAATGCCAGCCTCTCCAATAAAGGTAACTCTAAGGGCATTTTTAGGGGAAGACTTTTTCTGCCGCTGCCACTGTTTAATGCCTCTTTCAACCATCTGTTCCCTGGTAACACAAATGCTGAAGGTGCTGCTTTCGTCCACCCTTTCAGTAAGGCTTTTGATGACATCAGCAATGCTAATAATATTGGGAGCAGAGAAAAAAAGCATGAAATTGGAATGTTTCACATTATTAATGTAAAACAGTTAACTTCTGATGAACTATTTGGGGTTTGAGGTACCTTTTAATCTCTTGCTGTGTCCTTAATCGTTTTGGGCATATCTCAGTTCTATCTGTGTCAAAGGCCTCTGTTTCATCAAAAACTCTGTGGGAATAAATATACAGTAATACTCTGTAAGCAGAGGTGCAGTTACTATCATAACATGTTAAAACCTTTATTGGAAATCTAGCTTAAAAAATAATTAATGAAAAAATGAAATACCTTTCACCACAGTAGCTTGCATGGAATTCTACAGTGTCACTGGGGTACAACTGCTCGCAAATGGGACAGGCAGTCTAAAGTAGTATGTAGTAATAAAACACATTATTATTATCATTATTTTTATTACTATTATTCAAGTGGAATGAATTAGTTATTCTTACTGTCTCAGAACCCTTGGCACATGAAGTAAGGTTTAAATTGTTGGTGTCCTTAAAATGTAAAATAAAAACATATTAAAGTATGAACTGGATGAATAACAGTACCTGTGACATGACTTCTTTTTAGGACATACAGACTTTATATTTGCTGCATCAAACAAACACATTTACCGTTACAGATGTTTCAATAGAGGAAGTGTTATCTGGGGAATTTTGCATAGTTATGTCCATGGCAGGACTGTCATCTGTAGAAAATGTAGAAGTCGTCTGCAAAAGACCCAAAAAAACTAAATAAATAAATAAATAACTTTATTAGCCATGGGGCAACAAATATGCAATTAATTAATTAATTGTTTTAATATGAAAGAAATATTTCTCACCTCTTCATCAGAGAGTGTCACTGTCTTACAAGATGCCACATGTGCGGCTAAAAACTGGACTGGCATGTTTTCGTAACAGTTACGACATGTTGTTTTGGGCATTTTTTCAAACTCCTTTGAAGAATAAGGAAGAGGTGACATATCAAGTGTTCCTTGCACTGGCACAATGTATAGTGCTGACTTGCCACGAGCAACCGAACTGAGGTAAGCGCCTGTATAACCTTCTGCCTCAGGGGGTACAATACACAGTTTTCTTTGTCCAGATCCACCTATAAGGAGGGACATAATATTTAAAGTCACTTTGCCATGAGGTCACATGAGATAGTATGTATAGAAAGTTTCAAAGTCTTACCAACAGCCTTATACAACATCCATGCCCCATTCAAATCAGTCATTTTAGGGTATGTCTCCTCGAGTTTTCTGGAGAGCTGTACATAATTTATATAATGTAAGTACTTTGACAAAAATACGTTTTTTTAATTCTTTAATAACATATGGTAAGTTATATTAGTCTAGCGATCAATAATTATATCTGCAATGCCCCCGGCATCAAAATGAACAGAGCACAGCTGCAAAGGAATTTAGGTGGTGCACTTACATAAAAAACATAATGCAAGTCATAAGTCTGACATGAACATCGAAGTGCAAGTGAAGTTTTCAACTACAACTTACCCATGAATGGTCAGAATCATCTTTGACAGTAATAGTTCTCCGACCCATCCCTGCTTGTAGAAGTGTCAGCTCATCTGAAGCTTTTGGTGTCTTCTCCATGTGTTTGTTTACCAGGTAGAACTGTACTTCAAAACACTTTACAGTATGTAGTTTTCTTTTCATGTCAGTAAAGCTAGAGTGTGTTCCTCTTTTCCTGGTCACTTTTTCCCCAAATGTTTTTCCAAACAGTCCTGGGAAGGATCTGCAAAACAAAACAAAAAACATAAACCGTAAATGTATTTTACAAAACAATGTTAAACACTACATTCAACAATTTATTGTTAAAATGACCATAAAAACAATATGACAAACCTTTTCATGTTCTGCTCCAAGGTATTTTGCTGTGGAACTTCTTGTCTAGTGTGGTTTGTAGAATCTGCAGAACCTTTTTCAAACACACCAAAGCAACACATTTCTAAAAATGTTACCACTTTAGGAAAGAAATGTTACAAATCAGATATATTTGACTCATAAAATGACTTTTTAAATTTGTACCCCTCAGTTAATAATAATATAATACAGTATATACATTATTTAGGCAACTCAATTTTTATATTTTTAAATCAGTTATAAAATGAGCAAAATATGTACTAAGTCTACCCATGAGACTTTTAACATTATTCATTTAAACATGCATGTCATCAAGCCATTACTACAGTATATATTAATTGAGAGGAAAACATGTTAACCTATTGTTTACCTTATGCCAATATCTCCGAAAAGCACATGTAGTTTTACACTTACACATTTACACTTAAATGTAGGTTTACACTTACCCTACTACTTTTATATTAAATCGTGATAACATTGCTGCTTTAATATCATGCATTGTATGATCAATGTGCAAAATTATGTAATTGTCAATCTTTTAGAAAAGCAGATCAGTGTAAGTATAGGTAAGGATGAGAACAATCCTCACTGTCTCTTGTTGCAGGCCGGGAAAGGGCACTTTGCAGCAGTGAGACGACCTTTCTTGCTGCCTCCTGCAATTCTTCCTAATAACAGTTTACAGATATGTGTATAATCAGTCTTTCGTAATTATGAGCTGACTATACAGAAAAGAAAAGCCAAGAACATGATGGAACTGATCACTTAGAACCAAAATAGACGTATGCAGAATATTTTCATAACAATTAAATACATTTATTTTATATTACTGCTGTTGTCAAATAGGCTCTGCAAAGTAGGCCATTCCCAATTTATGGTATTAAGGACAATAATGCTTGCCATTGTGTTTTACCTCATTTTTCTCCGACATTCTTGGGGATTCTTGGACGAAAATGCTGTAAGGGGGAGGGGAGGCGGCAGATTGTAGTTGATTGGGTTTTACAAATGACCAATCACAGGTGGGAAGACAAAAGTCATTGCCCCGCCCTCAAAGTGTCAAAAGTCAACTCGAGGAGCGAGCGAGTGTTGAGTAGTCGCGCGAGAGCTCATGTGCAGTTGTGCGCGCTAGGCAGCAGGGGCTTGCGCCAGTATGAATTTCCGCTCCCAAATAATGTTCTGCGCGCTCGCGGTGTACAAATGCGCGCTCGCGGGTGCACAGATGCGCTCTCGCGTTGTTATTTTCCTCTCGTGGGTCTGTTTTGCGCGCTTGGCTTTATTCTCGTGCTCGTGGTTTTTGTGCGCGCGACTTTTGACTCTATTTAAACGCCATAACAAATGTTATCTCTTCGCTGCACAACCAAATGAGTTCTTGTTTGCATTGCAGTGCAACAGCAGAAGGAATCTATGAGTATATAAAATATGTTCAGGGACTCTATCAATCAAATATGGACTACTATATTGCTGATTTAACATCGGTAGATGTCAATGAGTATATGTATAGAAAGTTCATGATCCAGGACTCTTGGGCAAGAAATGTGTTCAGTAGGTCAGATATGGACTACTATATTGCTGATTTGACATCAGAAGGAGTCACTGAACATCAGATATGTTCTGAATATGTCACTGAACAGAATATAGACAATAGAATATGTATAGAAAGATCCTGATCGAGGACTCTTTGGCCAGAAATATGTTCAGAAGATCAAAAATGGACTACTGTCTTGAGGATTTGACATCAGAAGGAATCTGTGAGTATTTATAAAAAGTTAATGATCAGGCAATCTTTGGACAGAAATACGTTCAGAAGGTCAAAAATGGACTACTGTCGTATCATCGGGAGTCATCAATGAGTATATATAGAAAGTTCAAAACTGAGGACATTTTGGCAAGAAGTATGTACATTGTGTCAAAAATAGGCTACAGTCTGGCTTATGTAACATCAGAAGGAATTAGTATGTATTATAGAATGCTCAAGATTGAAGACTTTTTGTCCAGAAATCTGTTCAGTAGGTCAAACATGGATTACTTGGGCCAGATTCAGAAGTTCAAATATGGACTACTGTATGGCTGACGTAACACCAGAAGTCAATTAATCAATTGGTGCATGTTATTTAAATTATACCCTAAGTAGACAATGAAGAGCAATAATAATAAAAGTCAATGACTTGGAGACATGGATATTTAATTGAAAATCTGTCATGTAGATTTGAAAAACAGCCATGGGTAAATTTTACCCCGTGGTAAAATTTCTAGCGTTAACATCAGAAGGAGTCTATGAGCATGTTTTAGTAAGTAAATATCCAAAGATTCTTGGGACAGAAATATATTCAGTTTTTCAAATATGGATTACATCTGGCTGTCATCAGAAGAAGTCTATGAGGTATATATGATATGTTAATGTTCAGAGACTCTTTGGCCAGAAATATGTTCAGTTTGTCACATATGGGCTACTCATATATATATATATATATATATATATATATATATATATATATATATATATATATATATATATATATATATATATATATAGAAAGTTCATGATCAAGAACTCTTGGCTAAGAAATATGTTTAGTAGGTCAAATATAAAAGAACTATGTGGCTGATGTAACATCGGAAATTAAATATGTAAAAAAATTCAAAATTGAGGACACCTTGGCCAGAAATATGTTCAGAAGGTCAACTACTGTCTGACTGATTTAACATGAGAAGGAGTACATATAATAATTTAATGTTTAGGGCCTCAGAAATATGTTTAAAATGTAAATTATGAACTAATATCTGAAGTTAATGAGAATGTATAGAAAGTTCAAATTTGAGGAACCTTTTGGCCAGAAATATGTTCATTAAGTCAAATAGAGACGACAGTCTGGCTAATAAAACATCCAGAGTCAATGAGAATGTATAAAAAGTTAATGATCGAGGATTCTGTGGCCAGAATTGTTCAAAATGTCAATTAGTTTGTATAGAATGTTTAAGATTGAGTACTCTTTGGCCAGAAATCTGTTCAGTTGGTCAAATATGGACTACTGTCTGTTTGATTTAACATTAGGAGGATTGTAAATAATAAGTTAATGTTCAAGGATGCTTTGGCCAGAAATCTGTTTAGCTGGTCAAACATGGAGTACTCTATCGCTGATTTAACATTAGTAGAAGTCAATAAGTATATATAGAAAGTTCATAATCGAGGACTCTTGGGCTAGAAATATGTTCAGTAAGTAAACATGGACTACTAAATTGCTTATATATCATCAGGAGTCAATGAGTATGAGTATGCTTAGAAAGTTCAAAATTGAGGACACTTCAACAATTTGTCTTGCCTTCGATCTCATTATTGCAGAGTCTGTCCATTAAACTGGATAACGAGGTGAAAAGACATCCTATTATTTCACATTTGCATACAGTTTGGTTAAAGATTTCCCGTCTGCGTAGCTCTTTGCCCTTACTTGAATGCATGTTCAAGTATATGGTTGAACCATAAACTGTGTATTAATAAAGCCCCCTTTCTATCGAGGGAATGGATTAAGAAAGGAGTTATTAAGCGACCTTTATGAAAATGGTAGTCTGAAGTCATTTGAACACTTACGACAGCAGTATGGTATATCTAGGTCTCAGTTTTTCCGGTATTTACAATTACAACATTTACTTTCTACTACTTTTGATTCTACTACAAAGCCTCTTAAGACAGCAGACATTCAGTGTATGGTAATTTCGGCATATGGGAAGGGTCATGAAGCTTCAACATACTCCTGGTTGATTCAAAATCACGTTTATGGAGCGTTATTATCTCTTAAGAAAATATGGGAAAGAGATTTGAATTTAACATTTGATGACGAGGAGTGGCATAGAGTTTTATTTTTTTAATGCAAAAATATGCCTTATACGGTTTAAGATAGTGCACCGTTTTTATTGGACCCCTACCAGACTGTTCAGGCTTGGGTTAAAAAATACTCCATATTGCTGGATATGTAAGACTGAGGATGGAGACTTAACTCATGCCCTCTGGTTTTGTACAAAAATTCTGGATTTCTGGAAAAGAGTTTATGAACACATTTGCACTTTGGATACTCAGGTTTCACTATGTCCTCAATTGTTTATATTAAGTGGGTGAACAGACAGTGACATAAGAGAAAAACACATAAGATACAAACCAGTTTAATGATTGGCAGACGAATAATTCTTAGGAGCTGGAAGTCAGAGGAGGCCCCTTCCTTTCAGGAATGGATAGCAGAACTAGGTAGAGTGGCTGCATTTGAAAATGTCTTATAAACAGACGGATAAACTAAGTTTATTTTATAAGAAATGGTCCAGATATTTATCTTATTTGGAAAAGGGGCAGTAATAATTAAAGCTGCAAGCAGCGATGAAAGGGCCCTCGCACCCGGGCTCACCGCCACCCGTTGGCCTTAGGAAAACAGCGAACAGTGGGCGACATGCATGTGAGCAAGTAAATACAGGAGAATTATGGCAAAATCATGTAAAAGTGCCACATTTCCTGCTGCCAACTGGTGGCGCTATAGCTAACTGAATATAGTCATACAGATGTCTTTAGGCCAGGACTCTTATCACTCATGTGAAGTTTGGAGCAGATCAGACATAGTATGCCTGAATTACAACAGCTTCCTCTTTCATGGCGAAACATCAGACTTTGTCAGGCCGCCACAGACACGCCCTTCAGCGAAAACTCAAGATCTTTGATATTTAACATCTCAAAGGCCTTAAGATTAGACTGGCCATATATTATGTGCTTCTGGTTTAATCTCTATGAGGAGTTGATCACAGTGTAAAACATGTAATTTCCTGTTGCCCTCAGGTGGCGCTATGACTGTAACTGAATATTGTCATATAAATGTCTTCAGGTCAGGACTCTAATAAAACATGTGAAGTTTGGGGCAGATCAGACATTGTATGCCCGAGTTACAACATCTTCCTGTTTCATGGCGAAACATCGAACTTTGCCAGGTCGCCATGGACACGCCCTTCAGCGAAAACTCTAGATCTTCGCAATTTAACATCTCAAAGGCTGACCAAATATGAAATATAGATTAGACTGACCAAATATGATGTTGATCTGATTAAAGCTCTAGGAGGAGTTCGTTAAAGTACAACGTCTGGAAACGGCAAAAACTGCACAAATTTTGCAAAGAAAATTCAAAATATCTGACTTCCTGTTGGTTTTCAGATTTCACTCCAAGAGACTTTTTTGTAGGTATTGGGCTGTTAGATGTGTGTACCAAATTTCATACCTGTACGTGAAACGTAGTGTCAGGGGCACTTCGTTGAAATTTTTTAGGTGGCGCTATCGAGCCATTTTGCCACACTTAATTCTGAAACCCATATCAGACATACATTTTCACCACTTCTAATGCATCTGCAAAGTTTCATGAATTTTCAAGTATGTTTCGGCTCTCAAAAAAGTGATTCACCTTACATGGCGAAACATCAGACTTTGTCGGTCACTACGGACACGCCCTTCAACGAAAACTCAAGATCTTTGCAATTTAACGTCTCAAAGGCCTTAAGATTAGACTGGCCATATATGATGTTGATCTGGTTTAATCTCTATGAGGAGTTAATCACAGTGTAAAACATGTCATTTCCTGTTGCCCCCAGGTTGTAACTGAATATTGTCATATATATGTCTTCAGGTCAGGACTCTAATAAAACATGGGAAGTTTGGGGCAGATCAGACATTGTATGCCCGAGTTACAACATCTTCCTGTTTCATGGCGAAACATCGAACTTTGCCAGGCCGCCACGGACACGCCCTTCAGCGAAAACTCTAGATCTTCGCAATTTAATGTCTCAAAGGCCTTTAGATTAGACTGACCAAATATGATTTTGATCTGATTAAAGCTCTAGGAGGAGTTCGTTAAAGTACAACATGTGGAAATGGCAAAAACTGCCAAATTTTTGCAGAGAAAATTCAAAATATCTCACTTCCTGTTGGGTTTACAAACTTTGCACCCACGGGCTTTTTTGTAGGTATTGGGCTGTTACATCTGTCTACCGAATTTCATAACTGTACGTGAAACGTAGCACGAAGGGCGCTTAATTGAAATTTTGTAGGTGGCGCTATCGAGCCATTTAGCCACACCTAATTCTGAAACCCATTCAGAAGGATCAGAAGGAGTCACTGAACATCAGATATGTTCTGAATATGTCACTGAACAGAATATGGACAATAGAATATGTATAGAAAGATCCTGATCGAGGACTCTTGGGCCAGAAATATGTTCAGAAAATCTGTTCGGGAGTCATCAATGAGTATATATAAAAAGTTCAAAACTGTGGACATTTTGGCAAGAAGTATGTACATTGTGTCAAAAATAGGCTACAGTCTGGCTTATGTAACATCAGAAGGAATTAGTATGTATAGAATGCTCAAGATTGAAGACTTTTTGGCCAGAAATCTGTTCAGTAGGTCAAACATGGATTACTTGGGCCAGATATATGTTCAGAAGTTCAAATATGGACTACTGTATGGCTGATGTAACACCAGAAGTCAATTAATCAATTGGTGCAGAAATGTGTTCTGAAGAACAAAAATGAACTACTCTATCGCTGATTTAACATTAGTAGAAGTCAATGAGTATATATAGAAAGTTCATGATCAAGGACTCTTTGGCCATTTATATGTTCAGAAGGGCAAATTAGAACTAGCGTCAGGCTGATTTAAAATCAAAAGGAGTCAATGACAATTTATAAAAAGATCATGGTCTAGGACTCTTTGGCCAGAAATATGTTCTCAATGTAAAAATATAATAATGTCTGGCATATGTAATATCAGAAGTAAATTAGTATGTATAGAATGTTTAAGATCGAGGACCCTTTGGCCAGAAATCTGTATAGTAGGTCAAATATGGTTTACTCTATTGCTGATTTAACAGCAGTAGAAGTCAATATAGAAAGTTCATGATCGTGGACTCTTGGGCCATAAATATGTTCAGATGGTCAAATTTGGACTACTGTCTTTCTTATGTAATATCAGGGGTCAATTAATATTTATGGAATGTTTAAGATTGCGTACTCTTTGGCCAGACATCTGTAGTTCAAATATGGACTACTCTACTGCTGATTTATCACCAGTAGAAGACAATTAGTATACAGATAATATTTGAGTTTGAGTACCCTTTGGCCAGAAATATATTTCAGTAGGTTAAATATGGACTATTCTATTGCTGATTTAACACCAGTAGGAGTCAAAGAAAATTTATAGAAAGATCATGATCTAGGACTCGAGGATCAGAAAAATGCTATACTAATGTCTGGCATATGTAATATCAGAAGTCAATTAGTATGTATAGAATGTTTAAGATCAAGGACCCTTTGGCCAGAAATCTGTTTAGCAGGTCAAATATGGACTACTCTACTGCTGATTTATCATCAGTAGAAGACAATTAGTACACAGATACTATTTGAGTTTGAGTACCCTTTGGCCAGAAATGTATTTCAGTAGGTTAAATATGGACTATTCTATTGCTGATTTAACATCAGTAGGAGTCAAAGACAATTTATAGAAAGATCATGATCTAGGACTCTAGGACCAGAAATATGCTATATTAATGTCTGGCATATGTAATATCAGAAGTCAATTAGTGTATATACAATGTTTAAGATCGAGGACCCTTTGGCCAGAAATCTGTTTAGTAGGTCAAATATGGTTTACTCTATTGCTGATTTAACATCAGTAGAAGTCAATAAGTGTATATAAAAAGTTCATGATCGAGGACTCTTGGGCCATAAATATGTTCAGAAGGTCAAATTTGGACTACTGTCTTTCTTATGTAATGTCAGGGGTCAATTAGTTTCCTTTTCGAGGGAACTCGCGCTGCGTCCGATAGGAACGCTTTGGGAACGCCTCCAGCGTGATAGCGTCTGATGCACGACTGTCAACTAGTCCAATGGCGAGAGTGAACGTCACGGGCGGGTGACGTCACGACCAGGAAAGGATAAATACACATCCGGTGCAACCGGCTTCAGCTTTTCTGCCTCAGCATAGCGCTCTATGTGAAACTATCTTTGTCTATTTATTGTTGTCTGTCCCGTTATCATACAGCACAATATATATCAGTTATGGCGAACACACAGGCATTTAAACCGTGTTCTCCTCCCTGCCCTCGTTTTCTCTCGGGTGGGGATACACACGATTTGTGCGTTATGTGTTTGGGAGCGGAGCATGCTCTTTCAGCCTTCGAGGGGGCTGAATGCGAGCATTGTGAAAAACTTCCCCTGAAAACGCTCCGCTCCCGCCTCGCACTTTTCGAGGAAAGTGCGCAGGCAAGTGTTCCCCACGGCTCTGGACCCGCTGCTGCCGAGGCAGCGCGGAGAAAGATGTCGTGGGGCTTGCAGATGGATCTGTCAGCGGGGCTTGAGACGAGCACAAGTGCTTTTTCTCAGCCTTCACCTGGCAGATCCCGCGCCCCCTCTCTGGTGTTGGAAGCCTGCCTCGCGGCTTCTTCCGCCCAGGGAGAGGGCTCGTCGCATCAGCACTCTAGTTCTGAGGAATTAGACGTGCTGAGCATCGATATGGGGGAAGATGACTCGCCATCACTTTCCCCTGAGTACAAGGAGCTGGTGGATGTGCTTTCTCGTGCTGTGTCAAAATTAAATATCGAGTGGCCAGCCGAGAATCTTGGCGCTCGTCCAAAAAGCAAACTGGACGAGCGGTTTCTGTCATCAAACAAAGCACTTCCACCACGGGGCCTTCCCTTTTTCCCTGATTTGCATGATGAGATATCTAAAACTTGGAAAAAGCCATATTCATCACGTCTTTTCAGCCCTCATGTGAAACACTACTCTAATATAAGAGGGCTGAAAGAGCATGGTTATGGGGCGAAGCCCCGGGTTGAACAGACGCTTGCGAGTTATCTGTCCCCGGGTTCAGCATCGTCCCTGAAGGCCCCCACGCTTCCCACAAAACCACTAAAAGCTACATCAGGGTTAGTGGGAAAAGCGTATACGGCAGCAGGTCAGGCTGGTGCATGCTTGCATACTATGGCTGTGTTGCAAGCATACCAAGCAGACCCGTTGAAGGATTTGGATGGCGGGGAGGGGATTGGCTCGGACGCTGTTCGAGAACTTCGTCGAGCCACAGATCTGTCTCTAAGAGCCACAAAGGAAACCGCCAGAGCTGTTGGGCGGTCTATGGCAGCCTTGGTAGCGACAGAGAGGCACCTGTGGCTTAATCTGTCTGAATTGAAGGATAAAGACAGGGCCTTTCTCCTCGACGCTCCGCTTGCACCATCTGGCCTGTTCGGCGACGCAGTCACATCTGTCGTCGACAGGTTCCAGGAAGCTAAGAAGCAGGCGGAGGCGTTCAAAAAGTATCTTCCACGGCGCCATCCACCTTCTGGGACTGCTGGGCTTGAGCAGTCCCAGCCGTACAGCTCCTCGTACCGAGCGCAGCAGAAAGAGAGTGTCGCCTCTCGAGCTCCACCCCAAAGACACGGTGGGCCGGGACGGCACTCTCAGCCCAAGCCTTCCAAGCCGAAGACAGACCTGAGGGTTTTGCTTCAGGCGAAGAAGGCTGGGCAGAAGAAGTCCTGACGCCAGTGGCGTCAGACTTCTGAGGGCAGCCCCACACGTGGTGGTGCGGTACACACCTCAGTATACGGTGCCCGTTCCACCTTGTGGCCCTCAGGGGGCCGTTCTGCCAACCCCGCCACCCTTGGTGCTTTGGGGCGCAGCGGTTCCCACCGAATTAGTGACGCAGTGTTCAGAACATCAACACGACACTGCGTCACATCCTCTGAGGAGGATAAATTTACATCAAAAATGTGCTGTGAACAAAACACCAGAGGCCAGCCTCGAGAGGCTGGTTCCCTTAGTAGATTTTCTGGTAGAGTGGAAATCTCTTCAAAATATCTCACGTTGGGTCCTGCAAATTATAGAGAAAGGTTACAAAATCCAGTTTTGGTGCCGTCCACCTCTATTCAAAGGAGTGCTGCATACATCAGTGCTTCCTCAGCAGGCTTTGGTGTTGGAACAAGAAATAAAAACCTTATTAGCAAAGGAGGCTATAGAGAGGGTTCCGGTTGCCGACAGGGAGTCAGGGTTTTACAGCCGGTATTTCTTGGTTCCAAAAAAGGATGGGGGATTGTTCCCTATTTTAGATCTACGTCATCTGAATCGAAAGTTCAAAAGTTAAAATTCAAGATGCTGACGTTAAGCCAAATCGTGACTCAAATCAAATCCGAGGATTGGTTTGTCACAATAGATCTCAAGGACGCATACTTCCATATCTCCATCCTTCCAAAGCACAGGAAGTTCCTGAGGTTCGCTTTCAGGGGCGAAGCGTACCAATTTCGGGTTCTTCCGTTCGGCGTGTTCCGGCGCAAACAATCCCTGGTGCTATTTTGCTGTTCCATTAAACAATTGCGCCACTGACCAGAAAAAACCTAGTCTAAAGTCAGTGGCGCGTTGTTCATTATGCTATTTTAAGGGCGTATGCTTGACCATAATGTATAGCGTGCACAACGCGCATACACTTTGCTCATGTAATCTACACAGATGCAAGTTATTTTTGCAAATCATGTTACACTAAAAAAATATTAACACATGAGATGACGGAAATCATTGTGGTGTGCCACGAAGATGTGAAAAAACCTGTTTAACCGACGCTATTTTGGGTGGGTTTCTCCCATCCCCATACAACACAACTTCTCTGTCTTTCACTGCTCAAGAACATCAGTCTCCTCGGCTGTGAACCGCTCCTGGCGTGCGCCTGGTAAATACTCCATAATAATAGCAATCCATAATGGAACTTGCGCACCTGCTTTTAAAGGGAATGTTGGATGACGCTCTGGTTGGTTTATTTCACGTTACGCCCAAACCACACCTATGAATAATGAAGCTACTTCAGACCAACCCATTTTAGATTTGCGCCGGGCGCAAGAGCCATTTATCCCGCCGGGAAAATAGCAACAGCGTCGAGACCCGCCCACAAAGTGACTTGCGCTTCGCACTTTGACACTTGCGTTTCAGATCGTTAAAATAGGGCCCTTAAAGTTTACGTGTCGACTATATCTGCTTACCATGCCCATGTGGATGGTACTACTGTTGGGAAGAACCCATTAGTCATTCGTTTCCTCCATGGCGCCCAGAGGCTGAGGCCTGCGATGCGCACGAGGGTCCCTGCTTGGGATTTGGCTATTGTGTTAGAAGGCCTATCTACAGCTCCATTTGAGCCTATTGAGTCAGTCTCAGATAAGTTCCTGACACTTAAGACTGTCTTCCTTCTAGCCGTATCATCCCTTAAAAGAGTAGGAGACCTTCAGGCCCTTTCAGTTTCCCCGACCTGTCTTGAGTTTGCTCCGGGGATGGTCAAAGCCTTCCTTTACCCCAAACCTGGATATATTCCGAAGGTTTTGACTAATGTTCCAAAGCCTATTGTGCTGCAAGCCTTTTATCCTCCTCCATTCATTACACCAGACCAGGAGAAGTCGAATCTGCTGTGTCCAGTGCGAGCATTGGACACATATGTCCACAGAACTGCCCTGTGGAGGAAAGCAGATCAGTTATTTGTGTGCTTTGGACCACATAACAGAGGTCGTCCAGCATCTAAACACACGGTAAGCAAGTGGATAGTCGAGGCTATTTCACTTGGAAAGAAAAAATGATTGAGTACAGAACAGCCATAAGAAATGCTAGATCTACTTATTTTTCAAATCTCTTAATAGAAAACAAACATAATCCTAGGTATTTATTTGACACAGTGGCTAAATTAACTAGAAACAGAGATTCAACTGCTGACGTTTCCATAGAGCACAGCAGTAATGACTTTATGAACTTCTTTACTTGCAAGATTGATAATATTAGAGAGAAAATTATAAACATGCAACCGTCTACAGTTTCTCTTCAGACAGTGCACTGTAGTGTCCCTGAGGTAAAACTAGAATCATTCGCCGCTATAGGAGAGGAAGAATTATCTAAACTTATCAAATCATCAAAATCAACGACATGTATGTTAGACCCAATGCCGACTAAACTACTGAAAGAAATGCTTCCAGAGGTCGTAGGTCCACTTCTTGATATAATTAATTCATCTTTAACACTAGGACACGTGCCAAAAACCTTTAAGCAGGCTATTATCAAACCTCTTATTAAAAAACCTCAACTACCTTTTCTGTCAAAGATACTAGAAAAGGCAGTTTCAACACAACTGTGTTCCTTTTTAGAAAGAAATGGAATCTGTGAGGATTTCCAGTCAGGATTTAGACCATACCATAGTACTGAGACTGCTCTCGTTAGAGTTACAAACGATCTACTCCTATCATTCGATCGTGGCTGTATTTCTCTATTAGTGTTATTAGATCTCAGTGCTGCTTTTGACACTATCGATCATAACATTCTTTTAAAAAGACTTGAAAACTATATTGGCATTAGTGGAATTGCTTTGGCATGGTTTAAATCATACTTATCTGACCGTTATCAGTCTGTGGTAGTTAATGAAGAGATGTCGTATCGATCACAGGTTAAATATGGGGTACCACAAGGCTCAGTATTAGGACCGTTGCTTTTCACTCTGTACATGCTGCCCTTAGGAGAGATAATTAGGAAGCATGGTGTTAGTTTTCACTGCTACGCTGACGATACTCAGCTCTATATTTCCTCGCGCCCTGACGAAACCTACAAATTCACAAAACTAACAGAATGCATAGCTGACATTAAAAACTGGATGACAAGAAATTTCTTATTATTAAATTCAGAAAAAACTGATTTCCTAATCTTTGGACCAAAAACTTCCTCACGAAAAAACCTTGAATACTCTCTAACACTTGACGGGTGCTCCATTAAACCTTCGTCCTCAGTTAGGAACCTGGGTGTGCTCTTTGATACCAATCTTTCATTTGAAAGTCATGTTTCTAGTATCTGTAAAACCGCCTTCTTCCATCTAAAAAATATATCTAAATTACGACATATGCTCTCAATGACAAATGCGGAACAGTTGGTTCATGCATTCATGACCTCAAGACTAGATTATTGTAACGCTCTACTGGGTGGTTGTTCTGCTCGGCTTTTAAACAAACTACAGTTGGTTCAAAATGCGGCAGCTAGAGTTCTTACTAGAACCAGAAAGTATGACCATATTAGCCCAGTTCTGTCAACATTACATTGGCTCCCTATTAAACATCGTATAGATTTTAAAATCTTGCTACTTACTTATAAAGCTCTAAATGGTTTAGCTCCCCAGTACCTAAGTGACCTCTTAATGCATTATAGTACTTCACGTTTATTGCGATCTCAGAATTTAGGCCAGTTGATAATACCCAGAATATCAAAATCAACTGAAGGCGGCAGATCATTTTCCTATTTAGCACCTAAACTCTGGAACAATCTTCCTAGCATTGTTCGGGAAGCAGACACACTCTGTCAGTTTAAATCTAGACTAAAAACACATCTCTTTGCTCTTGCATACACATAACACATTATCAATACATTAACATTTTTCAAATCCGTTAAAGGATTGTTACGCTGCAATAATTAGGTCGGCCGGAACCGAGAACATTTCCTATAACACTAGATATACCTGTACATCAGAACAAGAATGGCATCTACGCTAATATCTGTCTCTCTGCTTATCCTGAGGTTTGCCGGGTGCTGGATCCAGGCCGTATCCAGGTCAGATGGAGAACTGGACCTGACTACAACGTAGCCCAGGATCCCCGTATCCGCTTACATATATTTATATATAATCGATTTTTAATCTCTATAATAAAAATGTACAATTCAGATTTTGATCTCCATATACATTTACATATATATATCTTCCAAGGGGTTTTTTCCCTCCTAGGACTTTTTTCCCAGTGCTAGCACGCTGGGTTTTTCTCCTAGGGGTTTTTTTCCACCCCTGGAAGTCAGCCGACATTGGCTTAATGTAGCACCATCTTGTATATGTTACATATTACCACGCTTGTTTGTACAGTTTTAACCACTTCCCTTTTTTTCTGTGCTTCTAATATGTAAAGCTGCTTTGAAACAATTACCAATTGTAAAAGCGCTATATAAATAAATTTGACTTGACTTGACTTGACTTGCTTACGAGGTCTCTGGCCAGCAGTGTCCATTAGCTGTCAGAGCACATTCGACTAGGAGTATGGCGGCCTCCAAGGCCTTAATCTCGGGGTTTCCCTCAAAGAGATCTGCGATGCGGCCGGTTGGTCCTCGCCACTCACCTTTGTAAGGTATTATGACCTTGACCTGGGCGCAGCTCCAGGATCATCGGTTTTGCTGTCTTAAGTGTGCCAGAGTTTCACACAGACAGGTATTTGTGATTATGGCGTTTTGGTATATCGTTCCCAAAGCGTTCCTATCGGACGCAGAGCGAGTCCCCTCGAAAGGGAACGTCTCAGGTTACGTATGTAACCATAGTTCCCTGAGATAGGGAACGAGACGCTGCATCGCGTTGCCATACTCCCTGCATCCCTGTGATCGTTTTGCCTCGGCAGTATTTAGCTGAAGCCGGTTGCACCGGATGTGTATTTATCCTTTCCTGGTCGTGACGTCACCCGCCCGTGACGTTCACTCTCGCCATTGGACTAGTTGACAGTCGTGCATCAGACGCTATCATGCTGGAGGCGTTCCCAAAGCGTTCCTATCGGACGCAGCGTCTCGTTCCCTATCTCAGGGAACTATGGTTACATACATAACCTGAGACGATATATGGAATGTTTAAGATTGCGTAGTCTTTGGCCAGACATCTCTTTAGTAGTTCAAATATGGACAACTCTACTGCTGATTTATCATCAGTAGAAGACAATTAGTACACAGATACTATTTGAGTTTGAGTACCTGTGCTGTCCTCGATATGTTCACTTAATATCTTGACGGCCAGCTAAACTTTTCTCAACACCAAAACTCTGAAGATTAATTCTTAGTTCCACAGGTTTATTGGAGATGCAGAGGAAAGTGAAACTGCAACACATAAAAACAACAATGACAAATCAGAGTCACGCCAACTTCATCAAACCTTAACTCAACATGAATAAAGGCTAATTTGCACTATTACTGCTGCATTTCGTTTGTACTCATTTCAAGAGAGGAGAAGAAATACATTTGAATAATATTCAGGTCAATGAGACAACGCGCAACTCATACCAAACGACACACGTGAGCTTACATTTGCATAGCTGTAGTAAATTCAAACCGTCCTCAGATTATACTTTACAAACAAAGTATTGAAGAAAAATAACTAAGAATTCCTTCATACAATGTCACAAAGACAAATATACATACCATCGATGCTATGCCAGACACAATGAGGAGACAGAAAAGGAGAACGCGATGCATATAAGTGTCTAAAAACAATGCGCTCGGAATGTGTGAATGATTACTTCCCGACTACAGGCAACGTAATAGGACAATTAGAACAGCGCGATCTTAAAATGACCATGACCTAAATAAGAATGCATAGGAATCTGACTAAACGTTTAAAGCATGTTATTTTCTGAAAACATCAAACTCCATGCTTATCTAAATGTTACCATTAAGAACAGAACACTCCCCGTCTGACGTGTACACACGTCACCCACAGTCCATGCACAATTTTTTTTTTTTAACAGTCCATTTACTGTGCCTCTGGAGGTAGAAGAAGAACAATTTCATTGACTGGCCTCAGAAAGAGGCTAGACCCACCTGTTTTGAAGATTTTTACCTCAACCTGGCGCACTTTCCCATCCTTGCCAGGGAAGGACTGTGTAATCAGTCCGAGAGGCCATTCATTTCTAGGTGCTTGGCTGTCCTTAAGGAGAACAACGCTTCCAGGCTGAATGTTTGGCTGAGTGGACTGCCATTTCTTGCGGGCCTGCAATGTTGGGAGGAATTGTTTTCTCTAGCGGTCCCAGAAGGTGTTGGACAGTTGCTGAACCTGCCGCCACTGGGACTTGTAGAGGTCTGCAACTCCAAACTCACCATCAGGAGCAGGCACACTGTTTGTCTTTTGTGTGAGAAGAGCAGCTGGCGTGAGTATAAACGTGTCCTCAGGGTCCATTGTCACTGGAACAAGTGGTCTGGCGTTGATGATAGCAGCGACTTCTGCCATGAAAGTCACCAGCACTTCGTGGGTGAGCTTGTCTTTCAGCTGGAGGAACATTGCATCCAGAATCCTCCTTGCCAGCCCTATCATTCTCTCCCATGAACCACCCCAATGGGATGCATGGGGGGGGTTAAAAGACCAGATGCAGCCCTTGTCTGAGAGGTAAGTCTTTACGGCAGTGCTGTCAATGTTTGAGGCTATCTTGAGTTCCTTACAGGCACCTATGAAGTTCGTGCCGCGGTCGGAACGAATGTATTTGACCGGCCCATGCATTGAAAGAAAGCGCCGTAGCGCGTTGATGAAGCTAGAGGTGTCAAGGGATTCTATGACTTCAATGTGCACAGCTCTTGTGCACATTACGTGAGGAGACGTTCCATGGGCTGAACACGTCAAGACCCACACTAGAGAATGGAGGATCGGTTGAAAGACGATCAGATGGCAGATTAGCCATTTTCTGGATACTGAGTGGAGCTCTGAGCCTTCTGCATGTTATGCATTGGTGAATGATGCTGCTTACCCTTTTCTTCCCTCCGACTATCCAAAGGCCGGCTGAACGGACCGCCCCCTCTGTAAAGTGACGGCCTTGATGATGGATTTGCTTGTGGTGGTGTCTGATAAGCAAAGTGGCGATGTGATGCTGGCAAGGAATAATCAAGGGAGTCTTTTCTCTCTGATCGACACTTGAATGATGAAGACGACCTCCAACTCTGAGAAGGCCGTGTGTGTCGATGAATGGGTCCAGATTTCTGAGAGGGCTTGTTTTTGGCATCCTTTCATGTTTCTGAATGCACTTTATCTCTTGGCTGTAGACTTCTTGTTGAACTGCTTGGATGATCACAGCTGTCGCTCTCTCTGATTCCTCAACTGTGAATTCAGCTTTGCAGTAATGCCAGCCCTTGCATGCACTGTTCTCTCTGTGAACGGTCTTGAAATGACAGGCTATGTGAATGAGGCGCGTGACTGCACGAGTTAATGACCTCCAAGTAGAGAACTTTGCAAAGCGTTGTGAATCCAATTGCTGGTTTGAGGCTGCAGTGCTTAAGGCAGACACCAAAGGGCGGATATCTGGGTCTGAGCTCGGGTCAACAAGGTCATAAGTATTCTCAGAAATGCTAGGCTCCGGCTTGGAGAGAAATTTGGGGCCACTCAACCAGTTGGTGTGTTTCAGTTGTCCAGCAGGGACAGAACGTGTTGCATGATCTGCAGGGTTCTGGTCTGTTGGCACGTAACGCCACTGGTCTGGTCGGCAGGATCTTCGGATGCGTAACACACGGTTGCTGACATAGACATAAAAGCGCCTTTTCTCATTGCAAATATAGCCCAGGACTACTTTACTGTCTGAGTAGTAGGTTACAGCATCAATCTGTAGGTCTAATTCTGCTAAGACCAGTTCTGCTAACTCGACAGCAAGCACTGCTGCACAGAGTTCAAGTCTCGGCACTGTGTGTTCAGGGCGGGGGGCCAGCTTTGCTTTGCCCATTACAAATCCAATCTGGTTGTTGCCATTACTGTCTGTCACTTTCAGGTAGCACACAGCACCGATAGCTTTAACTGACACATCACAGAACACACACAGTTCTCTTCTTACCGCTGCCGATGGTGAGGCTTCTGTGTAACGCCTAGGGATGGAAAGCTCAGCAAGCTCAGACGGAGAGGCTCTCCATGACGTCCAGGCATCTTCCATGGCAGGAGGTAAGGGCACATCCCAGTCACCTTTCTCCGCCGTAAGCTCTCGCAGGATAGCCTTGCCTTGGACTATGACGGGTGCAACAAATCCCAATGGGTCGTAGAGGCTGTTGATTGTGGACAAGACACCCCGCCGTGTGTAGGGCTTGGTCTCGCTGGAGACATTAAAAAGGAAACAGTCTGTCTTGAGATTCCAGTAAAGCCCCAGGCTGCGCTGCAACGGCAGCGCGTCTGCATCAAGGTCAAGGTCTTTGAGGTCGTTTGCATGGTCACTGGATGGAAAGGCGTCCATGACCTCCTGGTTGTTTGCCGCAATCTTGTGAAGTCTCAGATTTGACTTGGAGAGCACATCCTGTGTCCTTTTTAACAGGCTAATAGCAGCTTGAACTGTGGGCAGAGACTTCAGCCCATCATCGACATAGAAGTCATGTAACACAAAGTGCTGCACATCTGGGTCGACGTGGAATTCGTTGCCTTGTACAGATTTGTGTAAACCATGAATAGCCACTGCAGGTGACGGGCTGTTGCCAAAGACGTGGACGTTCATGCGGTAATCCACGATGGCTTTGGAAAGGTCATTATTCTCGAACCAGAGAAAACGTAAGAAGTCACGATCCTGTTCTCTTACCCGGAAGCAATAGAACATCTGTTCTATGTCAGCTGTGATGGCGATGGCCTCTCTTCTGAACCGAATCAACACTCCCAGTAGTGTGTTATTAAGGTCAGGTCCTGTTAACAGCACGTTGTTGAGTGATACGCCGTCGTATTGGGCACTGGAATCGAATACCACACAAATTTTTTTTGGTTTCTTCGGATGATACACGCCGAACATTGGTAAGTACCACCTTTCTTCATCCGGACTGAGAGGGGGGGCTAACTCTGCATGACAGTTCCGAAACATGCTGCCCATGAAGGAGAGAAAGTGGTCTCTCATCTCAGGCTTTTTCTCAAAGTTACGCTTGAGAGACATGAGACGCTTCAGCGCCTGAAGCCTGTTGTCTGGCAGCCGTGGTCGTGGGCTCTTAAAGGGTAATGGTGCCACCCAACTGTTATTTGAGTCTTTTTGCAGTCCCTCATCCATTATCTCTATGAACTTTGCATCTTGGATGGAGGGAGCTACCTGGTTGTCATCCCTGGTCCGCCTGAATACCGTGCATCCAAGGTGGTCGGCTTCACAGACAGGGTGTTCTTCAAGATACGCTGAAGGTTCACTGATGAGCTCAGTGTCGCTAAACCTCTCCATCACATGAAACACATTGGGGCATGCTTCAAAGAGAGTGGGCCGTTGCAGCTCTGTGGTATTCGTGTGGAACGTGCTAATTGTCAGCGGCCTGTGAACATTACCTAGGCATACATTTCCAACAATGACCCACCCCAGGTCTAACCTCTGTGCGTAAGGCAGGTTGTGAGGGCCATTCACCTGTTTGCGGACTTTATGCACTCTAATAATGTCCCGTCCTAAGAGGAGCATAATAGGGGCTTGCGGATCAATGTCTGGAATGAGGTGTGCTACTGACCTTAGATGAGCATGATGCAGAGCTACTTCGGGGGTCGGAATCTCCTCTCTGTTGTTCGGTATGTCGTTACATTCTATGAGGCTTGGCAATGAGATGCGAATAGCTCCATCCAGAGACTCCACTTCATAGCCGCTGGCCCTTCTGCCTGCTGATTGCTTCACTCCAGCACACGTTCTCAGTGTGTAAGGAGCACTTGGACTTTGGTCGTTAAACATGTCGAAAAACTGCGAGCGAACCAGTGACCTATTGCTCTGCTCGTCCATAACTGCATACAGTTTCATGGCCTTTCCTCTGTGGCCAGCTGGGAACACTTTAACGAGGCATATTTTCGAACAGGAGCGGTCTGTGAGTTCCCCTCCGCAGACTTTCGTGCATTTATTGGTGACTTGAGACTGCGCTGAAGCTTCATCGCCCTCCCCGCCGTGCTCAGAATCAGGGCCAGCCTCCTGCTGCCATGGTGCGGGTCCAGGGTGAAGCGCTGTGTTGTGCCTGTCGCTCTTACATTCGAAACACCGAACACTGAGTTTGCAATTCTTTGCTATGTAAGACGAGGAAGACAGGCATTTAAAGCACACATTGTTTTCTTTGAGGAGTGTTTTGCGCTCGTCAATGGGCTTCTCTCTGAACGCCCGGCACTTACGGAGAGGGTGTGGCTTTTTATGCAACAAACACAGTTTTTCGCTGACGTCAGATTTTGTTAAAGGCTCACCCGTGTCAGATGTGGCTCTGGGTGATACCTCTGTTTTGTGGACAGAGACTTCCCGCTGTCTGTTTGGCTTCCACGCAACCTTCTCTGTCCTGGGGGCCATGTCTGTGTTGGCGATGAGGCTGAAGCTTGGGTCATTGGCAATGCGAGCCTGCTGCCTGGCAAAATCAACAAAGAAGCAAAAGGGGGGATAGTTCACCTGGTTTTGATGCTTATAGGCTGCGCCAGCTATCACCCACTTTTCCTGAAGACGAGACGGGAGTTTCTGTACAATCGGGTTTACGCCTCTCGCCGTGTCAAGGAAAGCCAGGCCTGGTAAGTCTCCTTCAGCCTTAGCGGCCTGCAGTTCCATTAGTAGATCACCCAGCTTTGTCAGCTTAGGTCCGTCTCGGTTCAATATTTTCGGAAAGCTATCAATGCGTTTGAACAGGGCATTTTCTGCTGCTTCAGCTGAGCCATACGTTAGCTCTAGTCTTTCCCATGCCATGGCCAGTCCTGCTTCTGGCCGATTGATGTGTATTGCTCTTATCTGTTCAATATGCTCTGCTGACTCCTTCCCGAGCCACTTTAGCAGAAGATCCATCTCCTCACTTGGTTCCAGGTTTAGATCTCTGATGGCAGTTAAAAAGGAACGCTTCCATGCTCTGTAGTTTTGAGGTTTGTCATTGAATTGAAGCAAGCCTGTAGCCACAAGCTCATGGCGGGCTAGATACCTGACAAAGTCATTTATGTGTGAGCCGCCATCATTTCTACATGAGCTGCAGTCATAAGAGTCTGGCCGTATGGTATGGTGTGCGGGAGGAGGCTGGGTGTCGTGATTTTGTGTTCTAAAGTGTTGTGTAGGAGAAGCACGTTCACCGGTGGACTTGAAGTGATGTAAACGAACGTCTCTAGACGTCCTGTTGAATGGCTCATGGCTGTCCTCGTATGTGCTGATGTAAGGCTGCGGTGAGATAAGATGATGTGGAGCAGTATTTTTCTGATGCGGATAGAAGGGACTGGCTTCAGGCTTTAGTGGTGAAGGTGGCACGTTGTGATTAGGGACCGGCTCCGTCTTTGCTTGTATGACACCGTTTTCACATGACTTAAGATCTGAATCCTTTTCTTTTAGTTGATCAAGCACATACTGCTTTGTGCGCTGGGAGGCTTCTAAAAGAACAGTCTTTGTTCAGGTCACAACTATGCTTGACACTCTTTACATCAGCAGCAGCTTCAAGTGTCTCTGCTTCAGCAATGGCTGCTGCAGCCTCCTTTTTATATTTTAGCATTTCTATGGACACCTCCAATTTAGCTTGTTGTAGCCTCAGATTAGCTTCCTCTTCAGCATAGCATAGGCGTGTCTTTGCTGCTTCAGCTCTCGCTCTTGCTCTGACTGCTGCAGACCCCGTTGATGATGAACTGGATCTCACTGAACAACATACTTGCGAGCGTGTCCTTAATGATGTACTGTGTAGGTTCTCCTGTGCTGCTGTATTTCCATGCAAACTCTCTTCTGTAACCTGTAGCTCGGTGGCGTGCGCTGCGCCAGTAGAATTCGATTGTAGAGTATGAACCGCTGATCGTCCACTGGAGGTGTGTGACGACGACATGATGGCTAGCTTCCAAACTGCTCAGCTTTATCTCGCTTGCTTGATAGCCGATGTTTCACTGTGCCGTCCTCGATATGTTCACTTAATATCTTGACGGCCAGCTAAACTTTTCTCAACACCAAAACTCTGAAGATTAATTCTTAGTTCCACAGGTTTATTGGAGATGCAGAGGAAAGTGAAACTGCAACACATAAAAACAACAATGACAAATCAGAGTCACGCCAACTTCATCAAACCTTAACTCAACATGAATAAAGGCTAATTTGCACTATTACTGCTGCATTTCGTTTGTACTCATTTCAAGAGAGGAGAAGAAATACATTTGAATAATATTCAGGTCAATGAGACAACACGCAACTCATACCAAACGACACACTTGAGCTAACATTTGCATAGCTGTAGTAAATTCAAACCGTCCTCAGATTATACTTTACAAACAAAGTATTGAAGAAAAATAACTAAGAATTCCTTCATACAATGTCACAAAGACAAATATACATACCATCGATGCTATGCCAGACACAATGAGGAGACAGAAAAGGAGAACGCGATGCATATAAGCGTCTAAAAACAATGCGCTCGGAATGCGTGAATGATTACTTCCCGACTACGGGCAACGTAATAGGACAATTAGAACAGCGCGATCTTAAAATGACCATGACCTAAATAAGAACGCATAGGAATCTGACTAAATGTTTAAAGCATGTTATTTTCTGAAAACATCAAACTCCATGCTTATCTAAATGTTACCATTAAGAACAGAACAGTACCCTTTGGCCAGAAATGTATTTCAGAAGGTTAAATATGGACTATTCTATTGTTGATTTAACATCAGTAGGAGTCAAAGACAATTTATAGAAAGATCATGATCTAGGACTCTAGGACCAGAAATATGCTGTGTACTACTGTCTAGCATATGTAATATCAGAAGTCAATTAGTATGTATAGAATGTTTAAGATCGAGGACCCTTTGGCCAGAAATGTGTTTAGTAGGTCAAATATGGATTACTCTATTGCTGATTTAACATCAGTAGAAGTCAATAAGTGTATATAGCAAGTTCATGATCGAGGACTCTTGGGTCATAAATATGTTCAGAACGTCAAATATGTACTACTGCCAGTCTGATTTAACAGCAGAAGGAGTCTATGATAATGTATAGAAAGATCATGATCTAGGAATCTAGGTGCAGAAATGTGTTCTGAAAATCAAAAATGGATTACTGACAGGCTGATTTAAGATCAAAAAGAGTCAATGACAATTTATAGAAAGATCATGATCTAGGACTCTTTGGCCAGAAATATGTTCTCAATGTCAAAATGGACCAATATCTGTCTTATGTAATATCAGAAGTCAATTAGTATGTATAGAATGTTTAATATTGAGGACCCTTTGGCCAGAAATCTGTTTAGTAGGTCAAATATGGATTACTCTATTGCTGATTTAACATCAGGAGAAGTCAATAAGTGTATATAGAAAGTTCATGATCGAGTACTCTTGGGCCATAAATATATTCAGAAGGTCAAATACGGACTACTGTCAGGCTGATTTAACATTAAAAAGAGTCAATGACAATTTCTAGAAAGACCTTCTCAATTTATAGAAGGTCAAATATGGAATTCTACTTCGGTGATGAAACATCAAAAGGAGTCAATGACAATTTATAGAAAGATCATGATCTAGGACTCTTGGGCGATAAATATGTTTATAAGGTCAAATTAGGACTAATTTCAGGCTGATGTAATATCAGGTCAAAAACTATGTTCAAGATTGAGTTCCCTTTGGGCCACACAATGTATAGAAAGATCATGATCTAGGACTGTTGGTCCAGAAATATATGTTCTAAAGATCAAAAATGGACTACTCTATTGCTGATTTATCATCAGTAGAAGTCAATGAGTATCCATAGAAAGTTCATGACCGTGGACTCTTGGGCCAGAAATATGTTCAGAAGGTCAAATATCGACTACTGTTAGGATGATTTAACATCAAAAGCAGTCAATGATAATTTATAGAAAGATCATGGTCTATGACTCTTTGGCCAGAAATATGTTCTCAATGTAAAAATGGATTAATGTCTGGCATATGTAATATCAGAAGTCAATTAGTATGTATAGAATGTTTAAGATCGAGGACCCTTTGGCCAGAAATCTGTTTAGTAGTTCAAATATGGTTTACTCTATTGCTGATTTAACATCAGTAGAAGTCAATAAGTGGAAAGTTCATGAGCGAGGACTCTTGGGCCATAAATATGTTCAGAAGCTCAAATTTGGACTACTGTCTGGCTTATGTAATATCAGGGGTCAATTAGTATTTATGGAATGTTTAAGATTGCTAACTCTTTGGCCAGACATCTCTTTAGTAGTTCAAATATGGACTACTCTACTGCTGATTTATCATCAGAAGAAGACAATTAGTATACAGATACTATTTGAGTTTGAGTACCATTTGGCCAGAAATGTGTTTAGTAGGTCAAATATGGTTTACTCTATTGCTGATTTAACATCAGTAGAAGTCAATAAGTGTATATAGAAAGTTCATGATCGAGGACTCCTAGGCCATAAATATGTTCAGAATCTCAAATTTGGACTACTGTCTGGCTTATGTAATATCAGGAGTCAATTATTATTTATGTAATGTTTAAGATTGCGTACTCTTTGGCCAGACATCTCTTTAGTAGTTCAAATATGGACTACTCTACTGCTGATTTATCATCAGTAGAAGACAATTAATATACAGATACTATTTGAGTTTGAGTACCTTTTGGCCAGAAATGTATTTCAGTAGGTTAAATATGGCCTATTCTATTGCTGATTTAACATCAGTAGGAGTCAAAGACAATTTATAGAAAGATCATGATCTAGGACTCTAGGACCAGAAATATGCTATATTAATGTCTGGCATATGTAATATCAGAAGTCAATTAGTATGTATAGAATGTTTAAGATCGAGGACCCTTTGGCCAGAAATGTGTTTAGTAGGTCAAATATGGTTTACTCTATTGCTGATTTAACATAAGTAGAAGTCAATAAGTGTATATAGAAAGTTAATGATCGGGGACTCTTGGGTCATAAATATGTTAAAAACGTCAAATATGTACTACTGCCAGTCTGATTTAACAGCAGAAGGAGTCTATGATAATATATAGAAAGATCATAATCTAGGAATCTAGGTGCAGAAATGTGTTCTGAAGATCAAAAATGGATTACTGTCAGGCTGATTTAAGATCAAAAAGAGTCAATGACAATTTATAGAAAGATCATGATCTAGGACTCTTTGGCCAGAAATATGTTCTCAATGTCAAAATGGACCAATATCTGTCTTATGTAATATCAGAAGTCAATTAGTATGTATAGAATCTTTAAGATCAGACCCTTTGGCCAGAAATCTGTTCAGCAGGTCAAATATGGATTAGTCTATTGCTGATTTAACATCAGTAGAAGTCAATAAGTGTATATAGAAAGTTCATGATCGAGGACTCTTGGGCCATAAATATGTTCAGAAGGTCAAATATGGAATTCTACTTCGGTGATGAAACATAAAAAGGAGTGAATGACAATTTATAGAAAGATCAAAATCTAGGACTCTTATGTCTGGCTTATGTAATATCAGGGGTAAATTAGTATTTATGGAATGTTTAAGATTGCGTACTCTTTGGCCAGACATCTCTTTAGTAGTTCAAATATGGACTGCTCTGCTGATTTATCATCAGTAGAAGACAATTAGTATACAGATACTATTTGAGTTTGAGTACCCTTTGGCCAGAAATGTATTTCAGTAGGTTAAATATGGCCTATTCTATTGCTGATTTAACATCAGTAGGAGTCAAAGACAATTTATGGAAAGATCATGATCTAGCACTCTAGGACCAGAAATATATGCTATACTAATGTCTGACATATGTAATATCAGAAGTCAATTAGTATGTATAGAATGTTTAAGATCGAGGACCCTTTGGCCAGAAATGTGTTTAGTAGGTCAAATATGGTTTACTCTATTGCTGATTTAACATAAGTAGAAGTCAATAAGTGTATATAGAAAGTTAATGATCGGGGACTGTTGGGTCATAAATATGTTAAAAACGTCAAATATGTACTACTGCCAGTCTGATTTAACAGCAGAAGGAGTCTATGATAATATATAGAAAGATCATAACCTAGGAATCTAGGTGCAGAAATGTGTTCTGAAGATCAAAAATGGATTACTGTCAGGCTGATTTAAGATCAAAAAGAGTCAATGACAAGTTATAGAAAGATCATGATCTAGGACTCTTTGGCCAGAAATATGTCAAAATGGACCAATATCTGTCTTATGTAATATCAGAAGTCAATTAGTATGTATAGAATGTTTAAGATCGATGACCCTTTGGCCAGAAATCTGTTTAGCAGGTCAAATATGGATTACTCTATTGCTGATTTAATATCAGTAGAAGTCAATAAGTGTATATAGAAAGTTCATGATCGAGGACTCTTGGGCCATAAATATGTTCAGACGGTCAAATTTGGACTACTGCCTGGCTAAGGTAACTTCCGAAGTCTATTAATATGTATAAAAAGTTAATGTTCAGGGACTCTTTGTCCAAATATTTGTTCAGTTGGTGAAATATGGACTAATCAATTGCCGATTTAACATCAACAGAAGTCAAAGAGTATATATATAGAAAGTTCCCTTTCAAAGGCTACACTCTAAGCTTCGCTTTATTCAGCGCTGTGGGAACGTCTTTAGTCGTGACCAGCTGTGAATATATGTGACCCGTCACGGAAACCAGGGACACAAGTCGGCAGCACAACTATCGAGCAAAATGAGAAAGAAGCGTTTTTTTTCAAAATTGGTGATTTTTGTTTTTTTGCAGAATCTGTTAGTTGAGATCACGAAGAAGCCTCTCTGTGTTTGAGATAGCAGTATTGGTTTATTTAAAAGCATACATTTTGAGTTTGAAACCGGCTTGTTTTTCTGGGATTCTATCTCGCTGTAGGGGCGTGTCATTGTCTGTGTGTATTTACATACTGGAATCGGATACGACGGCTTTTGTTTCTTTTGTTTCTTCCCGCCCTCCAAGGGAAGCGTGGCTACTTATTTATGCAGCGCTCTGACCGGCTCTGATATCAAAATTCAGTGAAGATGGACGCAGCAAAGAATATCGCAGACGAGCTGAACCGTGGCCGTTACACCGAAAATGTTTTGAAGTACTTCTTCGAAAAGCCGGATGATTATGAACAAGCGCTCACTGATTCTGAAGAGGATCTGAGCGACGATGAAAGCAGCATAATAAGACTGAATAATATCCCTAATCTGCAACTGAGCGAAGATGAAGATGAGGAAGAATGTATCGGACTGGCGTCAGACGAGTTGGACCGTAAGATATCAGAGGCTATATCGATAGTAACATTTGATGGGGATAAAGACAGAGAAATGGTGAAAATCCGTAACTATGACTGTAAATGCTGCACGAGGAGAAAAGAGAACTCTCTGCATGGGAGACAGTCATGTAGCCAGAAGCTTTCTCCAGATATTATGTACAACATACGGCTGGATTCTTTAGCTGCGGAAAAAGAGTGGCAGGACATGCGAATTATTGGACATTTAGAGGCAAACAGACGCACAGTGCAAACTTCGGAGATGGTTACATCAACAAAGAAGACACTCCATTTGTTAATCAGGACATTTCACACTTCACATAGACTTTCAACATCACAAGTCACATCCAAGAGAAAGTTTTCCTTTAACCAAAGGCTTCTCTCCATAATAATTCATCGACGTATACATGTAAAAGACATTTTAATCCACATATCCTTGATTGACTAACTCCTCCCCTTCAGAATGTCATAAAACTGGTTTCCTGTTCGCGGGCCACTCCTTTTTGGGCTTTCCAGGAACCGGTAAGACACAGAAATGAAACACATACATTAATATTCACACATTTCTTGATTTCACCACCTTATTGAGTGTTCCACATTACCAGCAGTCACCATGGAAAGTGCACCTTCCATGTTACTGCTTCTAAGTAAAAACAAACAAAATAAAGATCTTAACAAACATGTCTAAGGTGTTTTCATTTTAACCATGTGTGCTACATCACACTAGCTCAGGACTGTCGTTTTAATTGTAACCGTTAGCATCGTATCACTTGCCAAAAAGCCCCATTACTATAATGGGCTTTTAGATGGTAACGTTAGCATTTGCTATTAATTTGAATAATGCTTCAATTGCTTGAATTGACTGGTGTGAATGAACTGCCAGTTGAATTCTTGAATTGAATGTGATGCTAATCATTTTAGCTAGTGGTGGAGGAAGTGCTACATTCTAACGTAATGGTAAATGTATCAGATTAAATTCCAACTTAAGTATCCGTAGCCGTAAAATGTGCGTTATAAGTCAAAAGTAAAAGTATTTATGAAGAGTTTAATGTACAGGATTTTTTTAATTCTTTGACTCAATAATTTGACCTATAATTTGTACAATGGATTCTGATATAGGTGACAAGACTTCGGTAAAGTTGGTTTTATATTCGCACATTCGGACTTCCGCGTTTAAGATTTGTCTAATTATATGTGCTTTGAAGTGAATATTTGCAAATACAAAGCATGACAAACTTCGGTAAAGTTGGTTTTATATTCGCACATTCGGACATCCGTATTCAATAGCCTTGTCAGTACTTCGGTAAAGTTGGTTTTATATTCGCACATTCAGACTTCTGCGTTTAAGATTTGTCTAATTATATGTGCTTTGAAGTGAATATTTGCAAATACAAAGCATGGCATGCTATTCACAGCTAATTATTATCAATCTGTACATTTTCCAGAATCGAACAAGACGGCCATATATTGTTTAATCGCTTACTTACTTGCTGAATGTCTGCTGAATGTCCAATGTTGTGCGGAAAACCACATAGGGAGCGTCTCAAAAGTTCGATATTGTTTTATTTTGTGCAAACAGACAACTACATTTTATCCAACTATGTACAATATAGAATATAGATATTTTTCTGTTTCTGTTTCTATACCTACAGAACATAACTTAAGTAAAGTTGGTTTTATATTTGCACATTCGGACTTCTGATAAATTCAGACTTTCCAATAAATGTGCAATAAATTAATGTTTGCGAATTTTAAGCAGCGACATGATATTGACAACCAACGATTGTCAACTTACAACATTTTTCACAATCGATCAAAATAGGCAAGTATTGTTTTAATGGCATATTTACTTGTGAATGTCCACTGAATGTCCAATGTAGTGTGACTGACAAGGCTATTGAATACGGATGTCCGAATGTGCGAATATAAAACCAACTTTACCCAAGTCAGAACATACAGCCCATGTATTGCTGTTTTATTCACCTCTGTTTCTCTGGTTTGAAGTGGTAATAAAAACAGTGTTCACCACGTGTTAAATAAAATAAATGGCTAAACTTCTAAACTATCTTTTATATTTTCCTGTTGTATGACACCTTCGTTTAACAATAAACTCTCACAATATCACAAATCATGTGCATTGAAGGATGTTTAGTCCTGCAGAATTATCACTGTCCATGGTACTGAATCAATCAGATTATTGACAAGCATTCACAAAGTATAACAGCAAACAGGATGTTTAACTTGGGTGAACACTTCAAAAAGTAGTGTAAAAACTTTTTTTCAAGATGGTTTACTGGACATTTATGGTAGGGTACCACAATGTTTATTCACCCAATTTGTAGGCTACTGCATTTAAAAAAAGTAATAGGCTATGTGATCATAAAGATGTTACTACTTTTACAAATCATATTTGTATATCCTTTTTTTATGAACACATCTATATTGAAATATTACAAAATCTGAACATATTACAAAATTATTTTTTATGTGTCTACTTCACAAAAACGGAGATTTGCGTTTGTGGCTACGTGATGATGTCATCACGCAATGAAATCACAACGTAATTTAGCAACTTATAGCAACAAATCGACCAGCCTGAAATCAACTGAAGGCAAAAGACATTAAATCTCTTAATATCTCAGCAGAGGAGGATTAAATAACTCCACAAACAGCATTACCAGCTTCACTTATTACTAACTTCACTGACATTTATTTCTGTCAGACGTCTGCAGCAGTTCTTATTGTTAATTAACACAACTTTTATATTTCTTTCATTTAAGGTTACCGTGATGGTGATTGATGTTTCCATTTATTGGTCTCTAAAGTTTTGTTATAAGAGCGGCGTTCTTTGATTGCTGAGACAGTTTGTTTAACAAACATGTTTGCAGTATATCAATATTTGTAATGTTATGAAAAGATAAAAGATCGGAAATTACGGTTATATACGAATCATGGATTTTCCTTACTATCCAGTGTTAATTTGAATGTAATTGTTAACATGTACTATATTAATAAATTGAAATAATAAGTCTTTTCCGCAGTGACACAAGAACACATCAACAATCAACCCATGATTCTCAGTAACGGTGACCAAAGTTTCATGCCGCAATGCATGCTGGGTACCATGGTAAACAAAACAAAAAAACCTCCCAGAATGCATCACACTATTAATAAATAATGCAACTGAATTGTACAACATATTTTTTCTAACTATTGTTGGAAAACGATAGTTGTTTGCTGTGATTTTTGTTGTGTTTTATTCGCTTTTTATGTCAAATTTATCTTTATGAATATTTTGTTTATTGTCACCATTGTTGAGATTGACACACCGATTCAGCAGCCAAGCATAAACCAAACGTTTAAACGTTTAGTGGCCAACTACTGGAACCACCTATCACCATCATGGTAACCCATCTTTATCAAGCCTCTGACAATTACTCACAAGAACACTACTGAAAAAAAAATCTTGCCTCAAATCTGCGCTTAAAAGTTACTTATGAAGCATGTCAGTCATAATTTAAGTGAACTACATCGTAAGTGTCAGAGCGTCAGCGTCTTAGAGATGATTCACGACACTTTTCTGTGCCACAAATGGTATTTTGGATGACGACATAGGCATGGACCAATCACTGAATAGATTTCCTTATTTAAGAATATTCTCAGATAAATTCACACTGAATGGTGTAATTCCTCAGAGGACTTTACATTCAACACATTTGACAATAAATATTTTTCAAGGTAATACATTACGATATACACATTGGAAATGAAAGATACACATGTTTTCCACCACGTTTTAATAGTCATTTTTTAAACGGTATTAACTGACCTGCCTAGCCTAGATTTTATGATCATTCCACGCCAGATCATCATTCCAGATGTGACAGATACCTTTATATAGCCCACGTGGAATCCTGCACAGAAATCACCAACATTGTATTACAGTGAGGTTCTTGACTGTTTCAAGTAAAGTATTTGGAGTTTCGTAGGACTTTGCAGACGGTTCCTTTCATTCTGTCTCTTAGCCGTGTGCGTATAGAGATTAGTGCGTGTTTTCCACTGCGGATGAAAGCTGGTTTTGAGGAAAATAAGGCTGTTGCTGCTTGTCTATGTTACTACGATTAAAAAGAGGTGTTATTTGTGTAGTAACAGCGTTTAGCGCACACGTTATTGATCCGGGAAATTGGAATCTGTGAATATGCGGCCAAGTTTACTTTTACTCTGAAACCTTGTATTAAGTAGCTTGATTAACCAGTCGTTTATGTTTTGTTTGTGTGTGTCATTTATGTTTTAAACTTCTTAAGTTAAAATTATCATTAAACACTTTTTATTTGTTCTTTGCATTAATATAAATATTTTACAACTTCTTTTGAAAGGCTGTGAGTGTGTTATCAAAAGCTATTGAACTGGAACTGTCTGTGTCCATCAAAACAGCCTTAGACCTTTGATACTGAACTTTTTCAGTTAATATGACTTCATTAAACACTTTTCAAATGTTCTTTACATTAAGATAACTATTTTTCAACTTCTTTTAGACTGATATGAGGCTTTTTTCAAAAGATATTAATTTTAGAAGTGTGTCAATACAAAATAGCTTTATTAGACATTAAGGGCACAAACTACACTTTTACAGTAAATATTACTAAAATATAGCTGCAAGCAGCAATTCGGGGCCAAGCCCCAGTAGGGGCAGTAGCGCAATACGGAGCAGGAAGAGCAAAAACAGCAGAAATTGAATGTACATGCAAAACATCTGGTTCAGAAGGACAGGTGGAAATGAAATGAAAATCAATAGAAGTTCAGAGAACGAACACGGAATGAACTAAAATACTTGTATCTCATTGAAGAGGAATAAAGATTAGCACAATCCTTATTTGGATAAAAAAGGTATCAAAATGACTCATTACACACAATTGTATAAAGGAACCCCACACAAGATTCGAATCCACGACCTCCGGGTCCAAAGTCCATTTCTCATCTCATTGCACCACTGTGCAAGTGAATGTTTCCACACCTGCGGAAGTTTATTAGTTCATGTGAAAATGAACTCAAAATGAAGAATTCTTATAAAGCTGCACTTTAGATCATTCTGCAGCTCATCATGCTGTAGTGCAATACAGAGCAGGAAGAGGTAAACAGCAGAAAATGAACAAACATGAAACAGCTGGTTCAGAATTACGGGCAAGAATGTACTCAGAATGTACATAAGCTTAGATGAAAATGAACACAGCATGAAACAAAAAGCATTTATTTCTAATCCAAGAGGCAGTAAAGGAATCAAAACACACTATTTTATAAAACCACTCCACCTGTGATTCGAACCCACTAACTTCGTATACAGGGCTCTTCAGATAACTGGCTTTACACATTGAGCTACTTGAGGATGCACATTCAACAGACTGTGGAAGAAACCTTTTAGTCTAACAAAGAATTCACAAAAAAAGCATTATATCCATATTAGCATGCTAAGCTAACTTAATGCTAATGAAGCTCATGGTTAACTTGATAACTGAAGAGCCACATTAAAGAGAATGACAACTGGTTAGCATGCTAAGCAATTAGCATGCTAAGCTAACTAGCATAAGACAACAAACACAAGCAAGGTCACATTCAGAGATGAATATCTTGGGAATGGTAGCGAATATCAAAAATCCATTCAGTCATTTCTGTGCGGCTCGGTCCAAAGATCACCTGAGCTGATTTTGGACAAAATTGGACAAAAATTGTAGGAGGAGTAGCGAAAAAACTGTTTCCCATTTATTTCAATATGGCGGACAGGTACATTTAAGGAAAATGACAACTGACACATCGTCGGAATTGGCATAAGCCAGGGAATAAAATGACATAAAGCATACACATTTTGGAAAGTGTTTTCAAAAGTTATAAGTGGTTTTGCAATAATCATTACATCTGTGGAACAGTAGGTGGCGCTGTGTTGAAACTTCTCAGGTACCTTCAGGACCTTCTAAAGGTCATACATACCAATTTGTGTGAAGATATGTCAAATTGTTTAAAAGTTATTGCAATTTATGACAAAATTCAAAATGGCGGACACGTGGTTCATCCGATGTTGACGAATTCGATATCCTCGGATTCGGCATGGCACAGGGAATCCATAGACACCAAGATCTTGATTTTCTAATAAAGTGTTCAAAAGTTATTGGCCAAAATAGCCATTTTTCAGATCTCATGACCTGTAGGTGGCGCTGTTCCCAAATTTGGCATGGAACCTCAGATCATGGTCTTGATCAAGTGTACCAATTTTAGTTTTGATTGCTCAAAGTTTGGCCGAGATACAGCCTCTATAGCAATTTTGGGTCAACCTCGTTAACTTTGTGACATCATAACTTTTGAACAAAGATGAATAAAAAAAATCTGTTCAGTCATTTCTGTGCGGCTCAGACCAAAGATCACCTGATCAAAGTTTGGACAAAATTGGACAAATTTTGAAGGAGGAGTAGCGAAAAAACGGAATACTGTACTTTTCAAAATGGCCGCTACTGTAATGGGCAGAGACTTCATGTAAGAATTTTAATACAATCAGCATGAAGAGACGAATCAGATGTACTAAATTGTATTTTTCTAGAGCAAATGGTTCAAAAGTTATAAACTTTAGAATGTTGAATTTTTGAACTGGTGGTGGCGCTATAGAGTTGGTCCTAGAGACTCCAAAATTGGTCAGATTTCTAGACATGACCATCACTACAAGTGTGCCAAATTTCATCATTTTCTCATGTTCCGTTGATAGGGCTGCCATAGACTCCCATTCGGGAGGAAGAATAATAATAATAAAAGGGAAAACGTACAATTACAATAGGGGCTACAGCCCCTTCGGGGCTTGGCCCCTAATAACTTTAGTTTAGATCATTCTGCAGCTCATCATGCTGTAGTGCAATACAGAGCAGGAAGAGGAAAAACAGCAGAAAATGAACAAACATGAAACAGCTGGTTCAGAATTACGGGCAAGAATGAACTCAGAATGTACATAAGCTTAGATGAAAATGAACACAGCATGAAACAAAAAGCATTTATTTCTAATCCAAGAGGCAGTAAAGGAATCAAAACACACTATTTTATAAAACCGCTCCACCTGTGATTCGAACCCACTAACTTCGTATACAGGGCTCTTCAGATAACTGGCTTTACACATTGAGCTACTTGAGGATGCACATTCAACAGACTGTGGAAGAAACCTTTTAGTCTAACAAAGAATTCACAAAAAAAGCATTACTTAGCATGCTATCCATATTAGCATGCTAAGCTAAGTTAATGCTAATGAAGCTCATGGTTAACTTGATAACTGAAGAGCCACATTAAAGAGAATGACAACTGGTTAGCATGCTAAGCAATTAGCATGCTAAGCTAACTAGCATAAGACAACAAACACAAGCAAGGTCACATTCAGAGATGAATATCTTGGGAATGGTAGCGAATATCAAAAATCCATTCAGTCATTTCTGTGCGGCTCGGTCCAAAGATCACCTGAGCTGATTTTGGACAAAATTGGACAAAAATTGTAGGAGGAGTAGCGAAAAAACTGTTTTCCATTTATTTCAATATGGCGGACAGGTACATTTAAGGAAAATGACAAATGACACATCGTCGGAATCGGCATAAGCCAGGGAATAAAATGACATAAAGCATACACATTTTGGAAAGTGTTTTCAAAAGTTATAAGTGGTTTTGCAATAATCATTACATCTGTGGAACAGTAGGTGGCGCTGTGTTGAAACTTCTCAGGTACCTTCAGGACCTTGTAAAGGTCATACATACCAATTTGTGTGAACATATGTCAAATTGTTTAAAAGTTATTATAATTTATGACAAAATTCAAAATGGCGGACACGTGGTTCATCCGATGTTGACGAATTCGATATCCTCGGATTCGGCATGGCACAGGGAATCCATAGACACCAAGATCTTGATTTTCTAATAAAGTGTTCAAAAGTTATTGGCCAAAATAGCCATTTTTCAGATCTCATGACCTGTAGGTGGCGCTGTTCCCAAATTTGGCATGGAACCTCAGATCATGGTCTTGATCAAGTGTACCAATTTTAGTTTTGATTGCTCAAAGTTTGGCAGAGATACAGCCTCTATAGCAATTTTGGGTCAACCTCATTAACTTCGTGACATCATAACTTTTGAACAAAGATGAATAAAAAAAATCTGTTCAGTCATTTCTGTGCGGCTCAGACCAAAGATCACCTGATCAAAGTTTGGACAAAATTGGACAAATTTTGAAGGAGGAGTAGCGAAAAAACGGAATACTGTACTTTTCAAAATGGCCACTACTGTACTGGGTGGAGACTTAATGTAAGATATTGAATGTGATCAGTATGAAGAGAGGAATCAGTTGTATTGACATTCATCTTTCTGGAACAAAGGGTTCAAAAGTTATAACCTTTACAAAAGTGAATATTTGAACTGGTGGTGGCGCTATAGACTTAGTCCTAGATACTCCAAAGTTGGTCAAATTACTTTTAATTACTATCACTACAAGCATGCCAAATTTGATAATTTTCCTTCTTATGGTTCATTGATTACCATACAGGGGGAAGAAGAATAACTATGAATTTGGACATAAAGGAATTGCATGTGATAGCTTCAGATTAGACCAGTTTTAGGCAGAATGCCTAGAACAGACACAAGTTCTGCATCTTTTCCTGCCACAGTACCTCATGCGGTCTGGGCATGTGTCACACTGAGTTTCGAACCCACAATGCAGAGCATTCGGGATCCGTGGCGTAACACATTGAGCTAATCAGCCATGCAAGTTCATCAGTATGCTAAGCAGAGGTTTCAGTGTGAGAAAGAGTTCACAAAAAAAAAGCTTCATAGCATGTTAACCATATTAGTATGCAAAGTTATTTAATGCCAACTAAGTTTTGGTTAACCTGTTGACTGAAGACCACATTAGAAAGAATAGCAATAGTTTAGCATGCTAAGCAATTACTGTGCTAAGCTAACTAGTATAAGACAACAAACACAAGCAAGGTCACATTCAGAGATGAATATCTTGGAAATGGTAGCGAATATCAAAAATCCGTTCAGTCATTTCTGTGCGGCTCGGTCCAAAGATCATCTGAGCTGATTTTGGACAAAATTGACCAAAATTTGTAGGAGGAGTAGCGAAAAAACTGTTTTTGATTTAATTCAATATGGCAGACAGGTACATTTAAGGAAAATGACAAATGACACATTGTCGGAATCGGCATAAGCCAGGGAATAAAATGACATAAAGCAGACAAATTTTGGATAATGTTTTCAAAAGTTATAAGCAATTTTGCAAAAAACATTATATCTGTGGAACACTAGGTGGCGCTGTGCTGAAACTTCTCATGTACCTTCAGGACACTCTGATGGTCATATGTACCAAATTTTGTGATGATATGTCAAATTGTTTAAAAGTTATTGCAATTTATGACAAAATTCAAAATGGCGGACATGCTTTTCATCCGATGTTGACAAATTCAATATCTCCGGATTCGGCATGGCCCAAGGAATCCATAGACACCAAGATCTTGATTTTCTAATAAAGTGTTCAAAAGTAATTGGCCAAAATAGCCATTTTTCATATCTCATGACCTGTAGGTGGCACTGTTCCCAAATTCGGCATGGAACCTTAGATCATGGTCTTGATCAAGGGTACCAATTTGTGTTTCGATTGCTCAAAGTTTGGCCGAGATACAGCCTCTATAGCAATTTCGGGTCAACCTCGTTAACTTCGTGACATCATAACTTTTGAACAAAGATGAATAAAAAAAATCTGTTCAGTCATTTCTGTGCGGCTCAGACCAAAGATCACCTGATCAAAGTCTGGACAAAATTGGACAAATTTTGAAGGAGGAGAAGCGAAAAAAACAAATACTGTACTTTTCAAAATGGCCGCTACTGTAATGGGTGGAGACTTAATGTAAGAAGTTGAATAGCATCAGCATGAAGAGACGAATCAGATGAACTAAATTTAATTTTTCTATGACAAAGAGTTCAAATGTTAAAACCGTTAGAATGTTGAAATTTTGAACTGGTGGTGGCGCTATAGAGTTGGTTCAAATTTGGTCCAATCACTATTCATGAGCATCTCTACAACTGTGCCAAATTTCATCATTTTCTCATGTTCCGTTGATAGGGCTGCCATAGACTCCCATTCGGGAGGAAGAATAATAATAATAAAAGGGAAAACGTACAATTACAATAGGGGCTACAGCCCCTTCGGGGCTTGGCCTCTAATTAAACACTATAAGTGTGTTCTTTACATTGAGCTAAATATTTTGCAACTTCTTTTAGACTGATATGATGCTTTTTCCCAAAGATATTAATTTTAGAAATGTGTCAATACAAAATAGCTTTATTACAGTTTAAGAGTAAAAAGTATCCTTTTCCAGGCAATATTTGTACATTAAACACTATGACTATATTCTTTAAATTGATATAAATATTTTGCACCTTCTTTTAGACTGATATGATGCTTTTTTCAAAAGATATTAATTTTAGAAGTGTGTAAATACAAAATAGCTTTATTACAGTTTAAGAGTAAAACGTATCCTTTTCCAGGCAATATTTGTACATTAAACACTATGACTATATTCTTTAAATTGAGATAAATATTTTGCACCTTCTTTTAGACTGATATGATGCTTTTTTCAAAAGATATTAATTTTAGAAGTGTGTCAATACAAAATAGTTTAATTAGACTTTAAGGGCACAAACTACACTTTCCCAGTCAATATTACTATATTAAACACTATGACTATATTCTTTACATTGAGATAAATATTTTGCAACTTCTTTTAGACTTGACATGATAAGTTTTTCAAAAGATATAAATTTTATAAGTGTGTCAATACAAAATAGCTTTATTACACTTTAAGGGTACAAAGTATCCTTTTCCAGGCAATATTTGTACATTAAACACCATGACTATGTTATTTACATTGAGATAAATATTTGTAAACGTCTTTTACACTGATATGATGCTTTTTTCCAAATATATTAATTTTAGAAGTGTGTCAATACAAAATAGCTTTACTACACTTTAAGGGTACAAACTACACTTTTACAGTAAATATTATTATATTAAACACTATTAGTGTGTTCTTTACATTGAGATAAATATTTTGCAACCTCTTTTACACTGATATGATAATTTTTTCAAAAGATATTAATTTTATAAGTGTGTCAATACAAAATAGCTTTATTACAGTTTAAGAGTAAAAAGTATCCTTTTCCAGGCAATATTTGTACATTAAACACTATGACTATGTTCTTTACATTGAGATAAATATTTTGCAACTTCTTTTACACTGATATGATGCTTTTTTCCAAATATATTAATTTTAGAAGTGTGTCAATACAAAATAGCTTTACTACACTTTAAGGGTACAAACTACACTTTTACAGTAAATATTACTATATTAAACACTGTGACTGTGTTCTTTAAATTGAGATAAATATTTTGCAACTTCTTTTAGACTGTTCTGATGCTTTTTTCAAAAGATATTAATTTTAGAAATGTGTCAATACAAAATAGCTTTATTACACTTTAAGGGTACAAACTACTCTTTTACAGTCAATATTACTATATTAAACACTATGAGTATGTTTGAGTATGTTTGATTAACGAGTAATTTATGTTTTGTATCTGTGTATTATTTATGTTTTAAAGTACTACCATAATAATGATAAATCAATGACAACTGCATATGTAACTGTAAATGATTATGAATTTTTTTATAAAAACAAACAAAATAATGTTCAAAATAATAAGAAAGTAAAACACGAATGTATAGTTGCCTTTGAAGAAGATTTTATTATAGTAAAATTGATAATAATACAGCATAATATAAGCATGTCTCACTCCACAAATATAATCATACATGAACAAAGAGCAGAAAGGGTGTGCGCTTGCTAGTAAAAAAGTATGCTGTATGAGAAAATTTAGGAATGTGTTTATGTCACAGACACGCCAGGCTCCACCTCACCACAGTACCCACGCACCCAATCACCAGCATACTAATCACCGCCACCTGCATCTCATTCACTCTGCAATCACCAGCACTTCAAAACCACCACACTCACACACACTCACTGTCCGGTCTCGTTTGCAATACCTTGTGTTTATGCTTACCTTAAGGACTCCCCTTCATCATACTTACCTACTCCAGCGATCTCCTTCATCTCCTTCGTCTCCTGGTCCCTTCGTGTGCTTACCCTTCTGTGTGTGTGAGTGTCTCCAACGTCTCCCTCCATCTCACCTCAGCTCCTGGATTAACAACCATACAAGGACAGTATTACTCTCTATTCATCTCTCAAGAACCCGATAACAGCCATAACCACTCTGTGTTCTCATATTGTTCTAATAAACTCACCTGGATTGCTTTTATCTCTGCCTCCGTGTCTATATCATAACAGAAGACCGGACCATAACAACTAACGGCATGAGTACAAACGACCCATTCCAGGAACTCGTGGACGTGCTGCGTCGAGCACTCACACCACAGCCCTCAACATCGTCATCCCACAACACGGCTGTCTCCGCACCCACCAGCACCACTCCTTCACCTGCATTCACCGCCAGTCCCATGGCCAAACCGGCGCCCTACTCTGGATCGGCGGAGGAATGCAGCGGATTCCTTCTCCAATGTGAGCTGGTCCTGGAGATGCAGCCGCACCACTACACCACAGACACGGCTAAAATAGCGTTCATTATTTCACAACTGCAAGGGAAGGCTCTGCAATGGGCAGATTCGTTATGGACCCAGAAAGGCCCAGTCGTCCAATCCTATTCGGCGTTCGTCTCCCACTTCCGGGAAGTATTCGGGAAACCTCTGACTGATTCCTCGACTGGTGAGAAACTTTATAATCTAAAGCAAAGAAACCTATCTGTTAACGAATATGCCTTGCAGTTTCGAACGCTAGCCGCCACCAGCGGATGGAACGAGCAAGCCCTCATCACCACGTTCCGTCAGGGGCTGGAACCCTCCGTGCGGCTGCATCTCGCTGCATACGAGGATTCCATGGGATTAGAACGCTTCATCCAACTCGCCATCCGCGTGGGGTCCCGTATGCAGTCGTGCATTCAAGAACACCAGGGCCAGTCATCCACCACCAACCTCCTCCGTCGGTCCGAACCCGTCAGCTCCCCAGAACCAGCCAACGAGCCCATGCAAATTGATCACTCTCGTCTCACCCCAAACGAACGACAAAGAAGGCTGGCCCTGAATCTCTGTCTCTATTGCGGAACAATGGGGCATAATCTCTCCACATGCCCAATCCGTCCTCCTCGACCCGTGGTGAGTGCAATATTTCCCTCCATTCAGAAAATGAAACCACTCACTACAACTGTAACCCTTACTGCTGCTAACATCTCTGTTCCAGTGGTGGCGCTCCTTGATTCAGGGTCAGCCGGAAACTTCATCTCAGGCACCATCTGTAGACAACTCAACCTTAAGATCTCTCCTTCACCGACGAGCTATCAAATCCACTCCATCACGGGCAAACCCCTAAGCCGCAGACACATCCGTCACTGCGTGGGTCCACTTCAACTCAGCATCGGGATCCTGCACTCTGAACACATCCATTTGCTGGTTTTGGAGGAATCCACCGCTGACGTGGTTCTATGGCGCCCGTGGCTGGAACAACACAACCCCAACATCTCCTGGCGCACGGGCGAAGTCCTGAAGTGGGGCGATCACTGCTTCCCAGACTGCTTCCCAGCGCTTCCTGTTCCAAAACCTCCACTCTCCAAGTCTCTTCTCGTGAATGCCACGTCCATCGAGAGCCCTGTTGAGAAGCGCTCCGTGGATGTTCCCCCTGACTACGCCCCCTTCAGCGACGTTTTCTGCCCGCAACGCGCCTCCAAGCTTCCTCCACACCGGCCATGGGACTGCGCCATTGATCTGCTGCCGGGTGAACCAGTGCCCAGGGGACGCATATACCCCCTGTCCATACCGGAGGAGAAGGCCATGGAGGAATACATCAAGGAGGCACTCGAACAAGGTTACATCCGCCCGTCTACTTCCCCTGCTGCTTCAAGCTTCTTCTTCGTGGCAAAGAAGGACGGAGGCTTGATGCCCTGCATCGATTACCGTGCACTCAACAAGATCACCATAAAGTTCCGTTATCCACTTCCCCTCGTCCCAGCGGCCCTGGAACATCTCCGCGGTGCCACTGTGTTCACCAAGTTGGACCTCCGCAGCGCGTATAACCTCATCCGGATACGTGAGGGGGACGAGTGGAAGACCGCCTTCGTCACGCCCACAGGACACTACGAGTACCTCGTGATGCCGTATGGCCTGGTCAACGCCTCCTCCGTATTCCAGGATTTCATCCACGAGGTGCTCCGGGAGTTTCTCCATAAGTCCGTTCTGGTTTATATAGATGACATCCTCATCTACTCCCGGAGCTTGGCCGAACATCGCCACCACGTTGCGGAGGTCCTCCAGCGCTTACGGCAGTTCCATCTCTTCCTCAAGGCTGAAAAATGCTCATTCCACCAACCCTCCGTCCAGTTCCTGGGGTACGTGATTGATCACAGTGGCATCCGGATGGACGAGGGGAAGGTCTCCGCCATACAGTCCTGGCCCACTCCTACCACCATCAAAGAACTCCAAAGATTCCTAGGCTTCTCCAATTTCTATCGCCGGTTCATCAAAAACTACAGCACTATCGTCAGTCCACTCACCAACCTCCTCCGTCACCAGCCCAAGTCTCTGTCCTGGTCTCCACTAGCCACCAACGCCTTTGAGACCCTGAAGAAAGCCTTCACCACCGCTCCCCTCCTCGTCCACCCTAACCCGGACCTCCCGTTCATAGTAGAGGTGGACGCATCTACCACCGGAGTGGGAGCGGTCCTTTCACAGCAGCAGGGGACACCAAGTAGACTCCATCCATGCGCCTTCTTCTCCCGCAAGCTCAACCCGGCGGAGGTCAACTACGACATCGGTGACCGCGAACTCCTGGCCGTCAAGCTTGCCCTTGAGGAGTGGAGGCATTGGTTGGAGGGAGCTACTCACCCATTTCAAGTCCTCACTGATCACAAGAACTTCTCCATCTCCTACCGTCCTGGTTCTAAGAATACGAAGGCTGATGCCTTATCTCGCCTCTATGCTCCTGAGGAAAAGCCCGAAAAACCTGATACTATTCTGCCGGAGTCCATCTTCGTGAGCCCTATCCAGTGGTCCGAAGAAACCATTCCCTCCGCCAATGCCTCCACACGCACTCCGCCGGGTTGCCCACCGGGCTTGCAGTACATCACACGGGCACGTCGCACTCCACTCCTGCACAACGTTCACTCTTCACTTGGCACTGGTCACCCGGGGGTCAAGGAGACCCTCTCGTTGCTCAAACAACGCTTCTGGTGGCCCAACATGGCCAACGACGTCAGGAGGTACGTGCAGGGCTGCAGGGAGTGCGCCATCTCCAAGAGCCCACGCCATCTTCCCACCGGCAAGCTCTTTCCTCTGCCCGTTCCTGAGAGACCCTGGTCACACCTGGGAGTGGACTTCGTCACCGACCTCCCCGAGTCTGACGGTCACACGTGCATCCTGGTGGTAGTAGACCGCTTCTCAAAGTCCTGCCGATTAATACCCCTGGAGGGTCTACCTACCGCCATGGCCACCGCAGAACTAATGTTTAATCATGTCTTTCGCTATTATGGATTACCTGAAGACATCGTCTCCGACAGAGGACCCCAGTTTATCTCCCACGTCTGGAAAGCCTTCTTCTCCCTCCTGGGTGTGACCGTCAGCCTATCGTCTGGATACCATCCTCAGTCGAACGGGCAGACGGAACGGAAGATCCAGGAGATCGGCCGCTTCCTGCGTACCTTCTGTCACGGCCACCAGAACTCCTGGAACCAGTACCTGGGTTGGGCCGAGTACGCACAGAACTCCCTCCGCCAAGCCTCAACTGGACTAACACCCTTCCAGTGCGTACTCGGCTACCAACCCCCGATGTTCCCCTGGGACGGGGAACCCTCCGACGTTCCGGCAGTCGACTACTGGTTCCGGGAGAGCGAGAGGGTGTGGGACTCAGCTCACCACCAGCTGCAGAGAGCCCTGCGCAGACGCAAGATGGCAGCCGACCTTCGTCGCTCCGAGGCCCCTGACTACCAGCCGGGGCAGAAGGTCTGGCTGTCCACCCGGGACATCAGGATGCGTCTGCCCTGCAAGAAGCTGAGTCCCCGCTTCATTGGCCCATTCACCATCCTTCGGCAGATCAACCCCGTCACCTATCGTCTCCAACTCCCGGCACAGTATAGCAGAATTCACCCTACATTTCACGTGTCCCTACTCAAACCTTACCACCCTTCTGTTGTTCCCTCCACAGAGCCTGACGTGGCAGCCGCAGAGCCCCCCTTCCACTTCTCCTAGAAGACGGCACAGCCTACGTGGTCCACGAGATCCTGGATTCCCGGCGCCGTGGTGGTAAACTCGAATACCTCGTGGACTGGGAGGACTATGGTCCCGAGGAACGCTCATGGATTCCCAGGAACGATATCCTTGATCCTCTTCTGTTACAGAACTTCCATACCAACCATCCAGACAGACCTGCCCCACGACCCAGGGGAAGACCACCACGACGTCGGGGTCCGCGGCCCTCAGGAGCGGGCCGTGGGAGGGGGGGTACTGTCACAGACACGCCAGGCTCCACCTCACCACAGTACCCACGCACCCAATCACCAGCATACTAATCACCGCCACCTGCATCTCATTCACTCTGCAATCACCAGCACTTCAAAACCACCACACTCACACACACTCACTGTCCGGTCTCGTTTGCAATACCTTGTGTTTATGCTTACCTTAAGGACTCCCCTTCATCATACTTACCTACTCCAGCGATCTCCTTCATCTCCTTCGTCTCCTGGTCCCTTCGTGTGCTTACCCTTCTGTGTGTGTGAGTGTCTCCAACGTCTCCCTCCATCTCACCTCAGCTCCTGGATTAACAACCATTCAAGGACAGTATTACTCTCTATTCATCTCTCAAGAACCCGATAACAGCCATAACCACTCTGTGTTCTCATATTGTTCTAATAAACTCACCTGGATTGCTTTTATCTCTGCCTCCGTGTCTATATCATAACAGTTTACATGTATGGAAATGTATATTTCAAGCTGAAGAATATGTGTCACATGGTAAATGTTAAATTTCTCAGAATATCTATAAAATGTATGGCGAAGGGCTTTTGCAAAGAAAACAACAACATTTTAGGTGTTTTAAATGTTTTTGTAGATAATAAAAAGTAAACTACCCAATATCACAAATATTTCAACCTCCCAAATGCAAGTATTTCTTCCCCCAAAATTCATTCACATAAAAGACCAGCAGAGGACAACAAGCAACACAACAATATGAAGCTTATACCAAATACTAAAAAAGTGTAAAGCATTTACATAACATATCAAATAGGCAAAACATTTTTTTCTTACAATGTAAGAACACTTTCAGCATAAGCTCCTCTAACTGAATAGCTTACAGACACAAATCACAAGTCCATGGTTCTTACTGTGCTGGCACTTTAAGACGATACCACCTCAGACAAATTTCACATTGAACCTGGGAGGAAAATAGGAAATGTTGTTAGATTTATTTGCAGTGTTGTAATTATTAAATGTAGTTGTGAAAACACATGCTTTCACTTAAAACGAAAACTCAACAGCCGGATAAACAATACCCAGTCGTAGAGCACATCTACTGGATCTCTTTGTCTGTATCCACAGTTTGAGCATTGATCATCTTTGTGACGTATTTCTTTGCGTTCACACTTAACGCATTGCTCCTCTTTTGGGGGTAATTCTTTTTGCAGTGTGTGATTATGGTAGTCTTACACAACATGAACTTTGCTTAGTTTCCATTATTACTGTTTTGGATCTACACATGCTAAATATCTTTTTTAAAACAGACTATCATACCCGAATTTTTGGCATGCCTTTTCATGTCATTTCATTTGTACCACTCAGAGAGTCAAGCATGAAAAGGGTGTCAGTCTGAGCATATACAAACTAAATTGGATAAAAAGAAACAAATAAATTAGCAAATAAATGTCACTGAAAGATCAAACATGTCTAAATGGGCATATGTAGTAGCTTATCATTGAAATTAGCACTCTTTTACTTACCACAAACCTCCAGTGATTTTTGGTGATATTGACAAAAGTGATGACCCCATCATATTGCTCTAAGTTGACCTGTTTATCAAAAATTTAAAAGATCATGTCTGTGCAGTGTACATGTGAAAATTAAATATCATAATAGTTGCACTCACTTTTCAAAATCCTTGCTGTTCCATCTGCTCTCTTGTGCCATTTAAAATGACACCTGTGGTGTAATGGCTTAGCTGGTAGAGATTTGCATCCTCCTTATTAAGTACAGTTATGAAATAGCACTCAATAGTCTAAAATGATAAAGCATTTCAATTTGAATCACATTACTTGATTGACATACATTGAGGACAACATTTACTGTTACATACAAATATAATTGTAATTATGCATTTAGATTTTTGTTCTGTAATGTGTACCTCTCCAAATAACCATTCATGTGGCCTCAGTGCATTGAATTCCTTGTGATGTAAAAGGAACTCGAGATCCTGGCTAGGAGACTGAACAATGGCTACTAGCAGCTCTGTATGTTCCTTCTTCTTCAATAGCATCTGGATCTGTAATGATATGAAGTTCATAGAGTAAATAATAGCGTACCTTCATATATGCAATTAATAGTTTAACGTTTTGTTCTAATGACTTCATTACCTGTTCATCTACATGGAGTCCATCTGCAGGAGGCTGACATGCATCAGAACTTGAAGTTTCCATTTCCACATCCTTCTTGATCCTCTTTTTGGGGAGCAGGTATTTTATGTGGAACAGAAAAGAATTTGGATTTGGTGGATGGGAAACGGTCTTCCTTCTTCTTCCAAGTTTCTTGAGATTGATCAAGGTTCAAAGGTTCCTCAGGTTGCCGCAAAAGCTTTTGAGGAAGTTCATGCTTGATGATATGCTCTGTATACCTCGCTTGTAGAGACTTGTGTATCTTTCTTATGAAGGTCCCTGTTTTGACTTTTCTTTCTTTATGCATTATGGAATGTTTGACAATTCCAAACCACCTTTCAATGTGACAGTTGGCATCTCTTGTTTTTGGTTGTTTCTTTGTTGTCTCCATGTACTGTTCATGACATTCATCCATCAGGTCTCCCAACAGCAAGCCACTCCAAAGAGGAAAGATAGCAAGGTACATATTAAAGAGGACTGTGAGAATGCCTGGACAAAAGTATGGGTTGTCTTCTGTTGCCAACCCTGTGTCATCATCAACCATTTCTTCCTTCACCTCTTTCATAATCTGCTGAAAAAAGGCATAGAATGGTGATTTGGCACTGATGGTCGTTGCATGTGTTCTGTCTTCACTTTCACACATTTCCCAGTCTTCAGATTGGGGAGTTTCTTCCATGGCTCCTCTTTGGATCTTGAAATGACACTCTCCAAAATACGCAGACTCTCTTTGACGAGGTCTGTGTTTTGTTGGGTTGTGAGCAAGGCACATAATGCACGGAACACCTTTCTTTATTAAGTCATGTTGCTGGCATTTTGAAGTCTTGCGAAAGCATATGTGGCAAAGTATCTCAGTCCTTTGTCATCTGTTTGCCTACAGATTGCCTGTCTGACAGCTTTCAGGATGTGAGCAGAGCAAATGTGTAGTACAGTATATGACTTCATTTCATCCACTGATTTTTTTGTTCATGCAGAAGTCATATGCTCTGTTGAGGTAAGTGCTGATGTGCTCTTGTTGAAAGCGAGCATCACACTTTGTATTAAAGCCCAGCTATAATCAGTTTCGACCTGGTGAATTTTTATTTGGGTGTACTTTGATAAATGCAAAGTGAATTGCATGAGCCAAAATGTGATTGGTGGTACTGAGTGCTTCATTGGAGAGTGTTTCACAAATAGGCAGTGGTGGTGCATCTCGACCTGCATTTCCTGGAAGAGTGAGCGCATAGTACAACACCGGTTTTGGCTGTTCTGGAATGTTTGACACTACACCACCAGTGGCATCAAGATAGAGGGACACAGGAGACTTACTTCGCAAATGATGCACAAGAATGCTGATCCCCCAACTCAGAGTACAAATGAACAATGAACCGATTCACACTGAAATTCTGTATGTAGCCTGGTATTTTGAAGTATTTTTCGTCCTTAAATATTGTCTGCCTTAAGGATATTTCCATCTTGATGTTAGAGTGTTTAATGAAGTCATATTAACTGAAAAGTTCAGTATCAAAGGTCTAAGTCTGTTTTGACACACATAGTTCCAGTTCAATAGCTTTTGATAACACACTCACAACCTTTCAAAAGAAGTTGTAAAATATTTATATTAATGTAAAGAACAAATGAAAAGTGATTAATGAAGTCATTTTATCTGAAAAAGTTCAGTATCAAAGGCTTAAGGCTGTTTTGATGGATACACATAGTTCCAGTTCAATAGCTTTTGAAAACACACTCACAGCCTTTCAAAAGAAGTTGTAAAATATTTATATTAATGTAAAGAACAAATGAAAAGTGTTTAATGAAGTCATTTTAACTGAAAAGGTTTAGTATCGAAGGCTTAAGGCTGTTTTGATGGATACACATAGTTCCAGTTCAATAGCTTTTGAAAACACACTCACAGCCTTTCAAAAGAAGTTGTAAAATATTTATATTAATGTAAAGAACAAATGAAAAGTGTTTAATGAAGTCATTTTATCTGAAAAAGTTCAGTATCAAAGGCTTAAGGCTGTTTTGATGGACACACACAGTTCCAGTTCCACATAGTGCGCATTAGCGACATCTGGTGGTCAGACTTGTTTCTCCACCATATCTAAATCATCTAAATCACAGATCTACGGTTTGAAAAAGCACTTGACCAAAGCTTCGTAAGTCCGTGACATCCGGAATAACTCTTGTCTTGAATCATTTATATCTAATATAAACTAATCTCATCTAAATTAATTAATATGTGCCTCGAAGCCTCGGTATCAACCGTCCCATCACTAGACTTAAGTACCATGGACAGTGAGTCTTTATCACGCTGTCAATCGAAACTTGCACTTTGTAGATGGTTCCTCAGATTAACGATGACGTCACAGCACTCCATAGAGGTAAGTGTGTTTGTTTGCTGTCGAGTTCTACAGAAAATTGTGTTGTACTTTGTGCTCATAACAGTCAGTAACGATAATAAAATTAAATTAGCCTTTTTTAATGCAGATTCACAAAGTTATTGAAAGCGGCAGCCCGAATGTGCGAATATAAAACCAACTTTACCGAAGTATGTCCAATGTAGTGTGACTGACTTCGGTAAAGTTGGTTTTATATTCGCACATTCGGACATCCGTATTCAATAGCCTTTGTCAGTCACACTACATTGGACATTCAGTGGACATTCACAAGTAAATATGCCATTAAAACAATACTTGCCTATTTTGATCGATTGTGAAAAATGTTGCAAGTTGACAATCGTTGGTTGTCAATATCATGTCGCTGCTTAAAATTCGCAAACATTAATTTATTGCACATTTATTGGAAAGTCTGAATTTATCAGAAGTCCGAATGTGCAAATATAAAACCAACTTTACTTAAGTGTGTGACTGACAAGGCTATACTTAAGTAAAGTTGGTTTTATATTTGCACATTCGGACTTTTGATAAATTCAGACTTTCCAATAAATGTGCAATAAATTAATGTTTGCGAATTTTAAGCAGCGACATGATATTGACAACCAACGATTGTCAACTTACAACATTTTTCACAATCGATCAAAATAGGCAAGTATTGTTTTAATGGCATATTTACTTGTGAATGTCCACTGAATGTCCAATGTAGTGTGACTGACAAAGGCTATTGAATACGGATGTCCGAATGTGCGAATATAAAACCAACTTTACCGAAGTCTCGATTGGGATGTTCTCTTTTATTCTGGACGGCAAGGGCAGTGACTGTAACATCGAGCGTATTTTGTAGTATTAAACACGTATTTATACCGACTTCATCAGGCTCCAAAATTATTCAAAAAGAACACAAAGAATGGCCTTCTCAGCTGCCATAGTTGCAACTCTTGCGTCATCAGAACAGGGTGTTCAACGCGCCACCGGCTGCGTCCGAAACCGCCTACTCAATGAGTAGGTACTTAATTTCAATAAGTACTTACTTAACGAGCGCTAAAAGAGTAGGTACTTAACAGCCAAATCTCGTTGAGTATGAATGAGATCCGAGAATAATCCGCCATGTTGACGTTATCATGTGACCTACGACGTTATCGCAAGCGCAACAACTTAAAAGATGAGTGACAGGTTTAATTCATCTATCTGTAAATATCTTGATATTGATCAAATTGCTTATTCTGTGGTCTTGTTGAAGACACAGCTGCCAGTAATTTTGTAATTGTAGTAGGCTACAATTAATATATATTTGGGTTAATTTAAAGTTCTTATATTTTTAACTAGTGATGTGAGTTTATTTTTTGTTACAAAAACCCAAATTCGCGTGAATATATTGTTAATTTCTTTATTTTATATGCAAAAATGTCAATCCACAAGCAAAAGTGGCATAAATCTCATTTGTTTTCCTCTTTTTCTTGTTGAATTAGCTTTAGTTCCCTTTCAGTCGGTCACGTTCGACGTACGTCAGTAGTGACCAACGAATTGGGATATCGCTAGAGAGCCCCTATCAGCTTCGAGAGAACTAAAACAAGCCAATGGAATTGGCGTGCGATATTTGCATAATGCGCACCTCCCCTAACAGGTGGATATAAAAAGGGGGGCAGATGCAATCGCACTCTGTCTTTCGCTTCGGAGCCTACCTGGTGTCCTGCGGCTGTTTGAACTTCAAGCCTCTGAAAGAAGTTTCGGCGCTTGTGTTGGTGTGACGACGCCTGCAGCGAGGTCGCGAGTTGGAGTGAGCCGGGTGGAAACATCTACTGTTTTCCCAGCGTTCCGCTGTAATTCCACTGGTTGGTCTGCGATTTGGTCTGGTTCCTCCTGTGTTTTTCTAAACACGTCGTGACGCTCCCTGTGTGTCTCGACACAAAAGAGCTGAAGTTTCCCCTTCTAAAGAGCTTCACAGACAGACACTGCGTCTTTTTCAAGATGTCATTCTGTCTGTGCGTTTCTGGAGGCGGTCGTTTCCTATCCTCTCTGACGGCCCCGATCACTTTCTCTCATGTCTGCTTAGCGTGCTGAGACTGTGTTTGTGGGTGGTCATATTTTCTTATGGAAATATGTCCACGTCGGCGCGTTGTTTGCTCGCCTTTCTCGTAAGGGCTTGAGCGCTCAGCGCGCCGTGTGCCGTCGAATTGCCGGCTGACAGCGCGCGTTGCCACGGCAACCCTGCGCGCTGTCTGGCGCTCTAGATGCACGGTCGAGACTCGGCTGCCTTTAATGAGGTGGAGTCCCCTCACTTATTCCCCGATCTAGTTATTTTTCTGAATCAGAAAAGTGCTACTTTGGTTAATAAGCCTGGGTGACCAGAGGATCACAGTGGGGCAATACCCGCCGACTCATTCTCCGTGGGCCCCCCACTCCTCTAGTGCATCGCAAACATGTTGTGACTATGTTCGTGGGTGGATCATGTTTAGATACATGGCCACGTCGGTGCCCAGGGTGCCGTGTGTCGTCCAGTTGGGCGGCCACGTTCACTGTCCAACATGGCTGGTAGCTTCTGCATGTGTTGCTGGTCCTCCTTAAAATAAATATGGAGGACCTAACATCTTAGTCAGGGCTCCAGCAGAGGATCAGATGTCGACTGCTACATTGGAGAGAGTATTGTTGGGTTCTGAACATGAAGATGAGGCTGAGCGTCCCACGGTTGTGGCGTGCTCATGCCGAATCGGATTCAGACTTGGCAACCATGCTTTCCCGGGCCCCCGGGGTGTCGTGCGACGCGTACTCGCCTTGCCGCGCCCCTGGCTTAGCCCGGATGTGCATGAAAAAACTTGGCAGTTTGTGGCCTTTTTTGGCGTTAATATGGAACGCCAAGAGGGTCATAATCTGCACTACAAGTTTTTTTCTCTCACTACCCCCTAGGGTGGGGTGGCAGTGCTACGGGCACACCACCTCTGCCCTGCATGAGTCTTGGCCCCTGGCAAGTCTGCAGTAGGTCAAAGCACTCATTGCATGTGGGTAGTTCTGAGTCGGGGTTGAGCTACGCAGGATGCAAATCAAAGCGCAGGCCCCTGGCCAGACAATGTCCACCATGGTGGTCCAGAAACACCCCTGGCGAGTCTTGCTGGGATGTGCCGTCGTCAAAGTGTGCTTTCTCGATGCGCTCATCTCACAAACTGGCCTTGAACCCAGCCCGCTCAACCCGCAGTCACCTGACTAGCGGGAGACGGTCCTGGAGATATGGCGACCTGGAGCTGACGTAAACGGTTCTTTCTCCCCGGAGGAGGGCCGGGTGGAGAATTGGTCTGTTCCGCCGCTGGCTCTCCGGAGTCCAGCGGTACCCACTAAGAACTGTTTTCCGATCCTCTACGTCCCAAGAGTGTGGCTGGCGATGTGCAGCGCCCCGCGTTGCTACTCCCAGCCCCCTCTCACCTCGCCAGCAGGTGTCAGTGTGTTGGTGCAGGCCGCGCCCCGTGTGCCGTCTCCCATACGCACTGCTACCTCGCAGAGTCTGATCACACTCTGGGCCGCTACCACGCCGCCCGAGTCGGGTCCCCGTACTCTGGTTCGCTGCCCCACCCCCGGTACGTCTGTGGTGCGTTTGGTTCTGCTGGCTCGGTGTCTGGAGGCCTGGTTAGTGCCCCCAGCCCGTTCCGCTGGCTCATGCGTACTATCAGACTCGGCTATGCGATTCATTTCGCCCGGTGTCCTCCGGCGTCCAGGGGTGTCCACTTCACTTAGGTGTCGTTGGACATTGCACCTGTTCTCCGAGTGGAGATTGCTGTCCTCCTGGCGAGGGATACAATCGAGCCGGTCCCTCCAGCCGATTTGAAGTCAGGTTCAGCCCTACTTCATTGTACCCTAAAGGGCGGTGGGCTATGGCCAATCCTGGATCTGCGCGTCTTGAACCGGTACCTTCAGGCTGCCGTTTAAGGTGCTCATGCAGAAGCGCATTTTCGAGTGCGTCCGTCCCGGGGTTTGGTTTGCAGCATTCGACCTGAAGGATGCATACTTTCATGTCTCGATTCTGCGCTCGGGTCGAGCATGTCAGTACAAACTCCTACCCTTCGGGCTGGCCCTGTCGCTCCACGCCTTACACGGTTGCGGAGGTGGCCATTGTTCCCCTCAAGGAACAGGGCGTTCGCATTCTCGACTGCCTCGACGACTGGTTGTTCCTGGCCAGCTCGCGAAGCAGTTGTGCGTACACAGGGAGATGGTTTAGCTCACCTCAGCCTGTTGGGTCTTTGGGTCAGCTGGGACAAGAGCAAACTCGCCCCCGGGCAGAGGATCTCTTTTCTCAGTCTCGAGCTAGACTCGGTCGCCTGGATTGTGCGCCTCTCTGAGGAGCGCGTCCAGTCGGTGTTGAACTGCCTGAGTTCGCTCAAGCGCAGGATGGCGGCCCCACTGAAAGACTTCAGAGGCTCCTGGGGCATGTGGCATCTGCAGCCGCGTTTCGCCGCTCAGGTTGCTCCATATGAGGCCGCTTCAACACCGGCTCCGCGACTGGGTCCCGAGATGGCCATGGCAGCGCAGCACGCTCAGTGTCCTCGTGACACGGAGCTGCCGCCCTACCCTCATCCGGTGGTCGGACCCTTTGTTCCTGCGGGCGGGAGTACCCCTTGGACGCTGTGGTCCACACAGATGCCTCTACCACCGGATGGGGGGCCATGTACAACGGGCATGCGGTTCGGGTCTTGGACGGGGCCTCGACTGCATTGGCATATCAATTGCCTCGAGTTGCTAGCAGTATGTCTTGCACTGGGCCGCTTCAAGGAGCTGCTGTCAGACAAGCATGTACTGGTCCGCTCAGGACAAGCACGGCGGCCGTTGCGTACATCAACCATCAGGCTGGTCTACGCTCCCGTCGCATATCGCAACTCGCCTGCCATCTCTTGCTATGGAGTCAGAAGCATCTGAGGTCGCTTCAGGCCACTCATGTCCCAGGTGTGCTTAACCGTGCAGCCTACGAGCTCTTACGGCAGCCTCCACTTGCGGGCAAGTGGCGGCTCCATCCCCAGGCGGTCCAGCTGATCTGGCACTACTTCGGCGAGGCCCAGGTAGTCCTGTTGCCTCCCCAGGAACTGCCCTCGGCCAGTGGTTTTCCCTGTCCGGCGAGTCGCTCGGCACGGATACCCTGGCACTCAGCTGGCCCCGGGGCCTACGCAATATGCGTTTTCCCCCAGTGAGCCTTCTCGCACAGCTCCTGTGCTAGGTCAGGGAGGATGAGGAGCAGGTCTTGTTAGTGGCTCCATATTGGTCACTCGGACCCGGGTTTCGGACCTAATGCTCCTCACGACAGCCCCTCCTTGGCCGATTCCTCTGAGGAAGGACCTCCTGACTCAGAGATGGGGCTTCCTATGGCACCCGCGTCCCGACCTGTGGAACCTCCACGTGTGGTCCCTGGACGGGATGCGGAGGTTCTGGGTGATCTCCCGCAGGCGGTCGTAGACACCATCACTTCCGCTAGAGCTCCTTCACGAGGAGCCTCTATGCGTTGAAGTCGAACCTATTCGTTGAATGGTGCTCCTCTCGCAAGACGAGAGGACCCCCGATCATGCTCGGTCAGGTCTGTGCTTTCCTTCCTGCAAGAGGGCTTGGAGCGAAGGCTGTCTCCCTCCACCCTCAAGGTGTATGTTGCCGCTTCGCTGCACATCTCCATGCAGTTGATGGCAAGTCCTGGGGAAACACGGTCTGACCATCAGGTTCCTGAGGGGGGCGAGGGGACTGATTCCTCCTTGCCCACCCTCCTTACCCTCTAGGGATCTCACCTTAGTTCTTAGCTAACTTCGGCGTCATCCCTTGAGCCTTTGCAATTAATCGAGTTAAAAGTACTGTCTCTTAGACCGTCCTCCTGGTTGTATTGGCCTCATGTTAAGAGGGTAGGGGACCTGCACGCATTTTCGGTCGACGAATCGTGCCTGGAATTTGGGCCTGGGGATTCTCACGTCTTCCTGAGACCCCGGCCTGGATATGTGCCCAAGGTTCCTACCACTCCCTTCAGAGATCAGGTAGTGAACCTGCAAGCGCTGCCTTCGGAGGAGGCAGACCCAGCCCTAGCTTCGCTCTTTCCAGTTCACGCCCTGCGTGTTTACGTGGATAGAACTTGAAGCTTAGGACCTCAGATCAGCTCTTTGTCTGTTACAGAGACCAGCAGAAGGGAAAGGCTGTCTCCAAGCAGAGGATGGCCCACTGGTTAGTGGATGCCATCGCCCTGGCTTATGTTCCCAGGGCGTGCCTTGCCCGTTCGGGTTGAGAGCCCACTCCACCTGAGTGGCCTCTTCCTGGGCGCTGGCTCATGGCGCCTCGCTGACAGATTGTAGAGCTGTGGGCTGGGCGACACCCAACACGTTTGCTAGGGTTTTTAGCTTACGTATAAGCTGGTTCTTCCCGTGTACTCGCTTCCACCAGCCGGTAGACGCGTTGAACCTGTGCTCGTGTCGGCTTGCAATGCCACTCCCGCCCCCTGGGCAGGATATGTGCATCTGTTGACTCCAGTCGTGTTCCCCGTTCGGTGAACCCTGTCGAGTTCCTCCACTTCCACCTTCGGCTCGGGCATTGCGGAGTGTCTGATGCCAGACCAACATCCATCTTCGATGTTGTCTGTTGGTTGGGTTCCATATGTTGCAATCCCTCTACGTGAGTGATTCCATATGTGTATTGTCCACGGTTACTCCCTACGGTGAGCCCGTGTCTTTCCCTTAGCAGAGCTTTCTGCTTTCTCCTGTCAGATGAGTCTCCCCCTACTCAGGTGGAGCCATCCCAGGGACTCATATGCGTTCTGCCCTGCGGGCCAGTCCATATGTTTTCCATGTAAATTCCTTCCCCTCTGGGTAGGTAGTGGTTCCGCAGCGTTCCTTACGGGTTCGCTTCCCCAGTGTAGTCTAGTTTACTTAGTGGGTATATCGGAACAGCAGTAGACTTCCCGGCGTAAGCTCGCCCCTTCTCCGTCCCCTTGGTGCGACGGGCGGCTAGAGCCTGCGCTGGGCACTGGAAGGGGTTTCGTAACTGTGGCGTTTTAGTTGGGATCCCAATTCGTCGGTCACTACTGACGTACGTCGAACGTGACCGACTGAAAGGGAACGTCTCGGTTACGTATGTAACCCTCGTTCCCTGAAGGAGGGAACGGAGACGTACGTCCCGTCGCCACAGTTTCTGTACCCTCGCTGCAGTGCGGACACCGGTTGTCTCCTCAGCGAAAAACAGAGTGCGATTGCATCTGCCCCCCTTTTTATATCCACCTGTTAGGGGAGGTGCGCATTATGCAAATATCGCACGCCAATTCCATTGGCTTGTTTTAGTTCTCTCGAAGCTGATAGGGGCTCTCTAGTGATATCCCAATTCGTCGGTCACTACTGACGTACGTCTCCGTTCCCTCCTTCAGGGAACGAGGGTTACATACGTAACCGAGACGTTTCATCCCTCATGCTTATAAATTATAAATAAATAACTTTTATGCATTATGATGTATTCAAAATATTTAATCTTGTCATGTTTTATGTCTGTGTATATAATCTCAAACTATCATGTATACAAACCCATATTTTTTTGTTTTTTGTCATTATTATTGTTCATTGTTTAAGATACAACCATGGTATTTTCCCTGATCTTGTAATTGTAGATCCTGCAATAAAAATAAAGATATGAGTGACAGGTGCACTAACACCTCACATCACCAGTAACTCAACCCTACCTAGAGCAGTTTTCCTCAGTGTTAGCAATGTCTGAAGCCAAAGAAGACATCAGCAGCTGCTCGAAGATCTCGCCTTTGGAGAAGACTGATTTTATACTCAAAAAATTTAAGTATAACTACTTAAAATTAAGATTACTCCAGAATGAATTGCTCTGCTAGCACATCCCAACACTTATACACAATAACAATGATAAATGCTGACCAAAACTTAATTATATAACTTTTCATTTTACTTCTTTTGTAAAACAAGCAAAATGTAATGTTTTGTCATATGACAGCTGTGCATGAACACACACTAGACAAATACAGCTGATATGAATATATCTCAATTTACAGTCAATTCATGCATTAATTCATTGCTTAATAAAATATATACATCTAAATGATAATAATAGCATAATTAATAAAAAAAAGTGAAATACAAGTAATAATGACAATAAATAAATACATATACAAGACAACAACACACAAAACAAAGCTTTATTCAAATGTATTGATCTAACAATCAGGTATTTACAGTCCTGTTGTCATCTCAACACAGCTGTGCCAATTTTGCAGCTTTATTCTGATGAAGCAGCTGATGAACACCTTCATCATCATGTCCCTCACTGCTGCTCTTCTCAATGGGGACAGTGTTGATCCAGAGGATGAGGAAAATGATGATGATGGACCCCTAAACCCTCAACCTTGAAGCAGGAGTGGGAGAAGATGTGCGGGACAATCTGCTGCTGCAAACATTCATGTGTTCTCCATCAGCAGATTAAAACATTTTACAATTAATTCATGTCAGCATTCTGTTTCTTGACATATTTCATTTCATATTTTTACAATTACTTGCTAATTTTTGTTGTAGCTTCATTACATTTGTGGTGTGGTGGGCTAAACCACTGAGCTGGTCAGCAGAAGGTTTGCTGGTTTGATCTGTGCAGCGTCTCCTCCAGTGTGCCCTTGATTGAGTCACTTGAAAGGAGGAGTGATGGAGGATCTCGTCCATGACACTGAACCATTCCCAGGATCTGCTGTGGCTCTCCATCCTCAGTGCTCACACCAGTCTGAGGACATTCACATCCTACAATAATGCACAAATATAATACAAAAGCAGACAGTGTTATTTGATTTCTGTTTTAGAAATAACGAAATGATCTTACTTTATATTTTGTTTCAGGCTTTCCTCTTTATTTCTAACAAATGCCGTCGTCAGCTTTCCTTGCAGGTCCTGCTCCACAAAAGCTCTGCAGCAAACATACAGACATCAAGAACCAGAAAAGTGCTGTAACAAGTCTGTTTAAATTCCAATAATTAAAATAAAATAGACTTTAGATTTAAATAGACTTTGTATTCATTTCTGTAGTATCCTCACCGAAAGCTTTTGATGGCATCATTCCTCTACCTTATAAACACACGTGATCATCTGTCCCTGTAACATCAGACAAGTTTCCTGAGATTTATGTGCTCAAATCTACATTTAGATGTTGATGTGTTAACTCACTTCTTATCCAACACAAATGTTCCTTAATGTATGAACAGTACTAATGGACAAATAAAATAAATTAAACTTATGTGTAGTTACTGTAGATTTATTTGTTTACATTATTTTCATTCATGTAATGTAAGCAGTGTTGACAACAGTGAATAACAGCACAAACACATCACTCATAATACATAATCCACCACTCATAAGTCATAATACTTAAATATGTTCCTGTCAGAGGTTAAATAAACATTTAATAAGCATCTTTAAGATGTATGGTTTAGAATATGTAATTCCACTTCGGAGAATTAAGTTATGTGTGTTTACTAGAGATCCCGTTATCTACATAATACATAACAAATCGTGTTTTACAGTAAAGTCACAACTATAGTGTCTAGCATCTTCACACATTCAGCAGTTTACTCCACAGTAGTTCAACAAATGTGTTTTTGGCTTTCAATACTCACATTTAACAGCATCCGCGTCACTTTTCTCAAGTGTTTGATTATGACGTATCCTCTCCCGTGGCCTCCTGGGATAGAAAATTATCTATCGAGGAATACTTCAGAATCTGGGCGGAAGTAGTAGGCCATCCGGGAACTCCTCGACTACTCATTTATGATTACTGAGGTTTCTGACATACTTATTCGCTCGCCTACTGCTTTTCCCCTTTTATATAGTAGGTAGGCGGTTTCGGACGCACTTTAAGTAGGCGCACGGCCGAATCTCGCGAGAATTATTACGTCACCTAGGTAATTTTCGCCTACTCTTTTTGCTTCTGACATACTTAATCGCTCGCCTACTGCTTTTCCCCTACTAAATAGTAGAGAAGTAGGCGGTTTCGGACGCAGCCAGTAGGCTTGTTTGAGATGAGCAAATTCTGCGCAGAATCTTTTTTTTTATTTTTTTTTTTTGAACATTTCAAGATTTACAAACAAACATGGCTGCATAAGATCAGTTTCTTCAAGTAAAATACAGACAATATATAGCCTGAGGGAGCAGCACTTAATACAATCAGGAAAATATTGCATATAAGAGATTGTAACATGACATAAGGGGAGGATTCAGTCATTGTTTAGCTATTAACCTCAGTTGGGAAGTGTTTTAGGGTATCAAATATTTTTTGTGCTTTAGGACCTTTCAAGATTTTTAAAGATTTCACATACAGTTTAAATTCATTTAAAAAAACAATAAATTTGGGAGATGATTTCACAGTTCTACATTTGTGAATGAAGAATTTAGCTAGACATATGATTGTATTAATACAGAGCTCATCACATTTGTCTTGCAATATCAAACCAAATGTTATGTCGTCTCTAGAGAAAGAGGTTGAGAATGAAGACATCTGTTGATTAACCCATTTATATACATCACACCAAAACGTCTGAATCACATTACATGAGAAAAATACATGGTCCGTAGTTTCAACATCCTTTTCACAGAATGTACATTCATTATCATTTATACCAAAGCGAAGATTCAGTAAATCTTTAGAGGGATAAATATTATTCATTACTTTGAAGTGTGTTTCTTTCACTTTAGGGGGTATAGGGAGTGTTAAATACATTGTTCTTAATTTAGTGACTGAATCTTTATCAAATTTTTGTAGGATGTTATTTTTATTTTGTCTATTAGGGTAAAGATAATTAATAAAACATTTTCTAATAAAGTGGTTAGTGCATTTTTTATCCAAAACATGGATCCCTTGAATTGATAGTGGAGCCAATTGTGGTTGTATTGTATAATATGTCAAAATGCTTCTTGTTAGAAGAACAAAACCTTGGGGTAGTGCTTTACGTAATTTAAAAAAGTCAGATTCTGAGGGTTTGAAATTATGTTTGATGCAAAATTGTTCATAATTTAAAAAATGACCGTTGGTATCCATTAAGTCAGTCATAGACCATATGTTTCTCCCATACCAATCCTCAAAGAACAAAGATCGGTTGCAGTACAAAATATACCTGTTGTTCCAGAGTACAGATGTATGAGGTGAAAAGTTATGTATGTATAACATTTTCCAATACAAGAGTATTTGTTTGTGAAACTCTGACAATGATATAGGTAATTTATTAACATTAAAATCTGCTCTAAGAAGAAAATCTAATCCTCCAATTTTCTTGAATAAGGTCTTTGGAACACAATACCAGAAGGAATTACCGTGTGTAATCCAAGATTTTAACCAATTTATTTTTAAGGTTCCATTAAGGCAGTCAAAATCAATAACTTTTAGTCCACCATCCTTTGTGTCTTTAACCATATTGCTTTTTTTCATATAATGTGGTCTGTTTCTCCAAATGAAGTTTAGATTGATTTGGTTGATAGATTTAATCAATTTGTTTGGAATGGCATTGGAATAGGCTGGATAAATACATCTTGATAAACATTCCATCTTAGTTAGGTAAATTCGACCTAGTATTGATAAGTCCCTCTGTAGCCATCTATTTAATCTTGATTTGCATTCTTTAATTTTATTTTCTATATTCAGAAATTGGCTTTGTTTTTGGTCCTTGGAAAGGTAAATTCCCAGGTATTTAATTTCTGATTTAATAGGGATATTACAGATGTTTTTCAGTGGAGTGTCGTGTACAGCAAGCAATTCACATTTTTTTAAGTTTAATGTTAAACCTGAGGCTTTCGAAAATTTTTCAATTTTGGAAATAGTTGTTGAAATTTGGTATCTATCTTTTAAGAAAATTGTTGTGTCATCTGCTAGTTGGCTAATTATTATATCTGTGCCAAGAACATTAAGTTTTTTAATATCATTACAGTTTTTAATATAGATTGCTAGCATTTCTGTAGCTAAGATGAAAAGGTATGGTGAGATAGGGCAACCTTGAGGGATGCCCACATTAATCTTGAATCTTGGGGTGGTACCACTAGGTAATAGGACACAACTATTAATATCACGATATAAACCACCAACCCATTCTCTAAATTTAACTCCAAACCCAAAGTGTTTGAGCACCGAGAGAATAAATGGATGTTCCACGGAGTCAAATGCTTTATAGAAGTCTAGAAAGAAAAGAAAACCATCATCCTCTATTTGGTTTCTATACTCAACAATGTCCATTACTAATCTTATATTGTTATGAATTGATCTTCCTTTTAAGAATCCTGACTGTGTATCTGCAATAAGATCTGAAATCCCTTTTTGAAGACGAGAAGCAAAGATGTAAGTTAGGAGTTTGTAGTCTGAATTTCTGAGTGTAATGGGTCTTCTGTTATCTATAATTCTGGGATCTTTTCCAGGTTTTGGGATAGAGATGATAACTCCATGTCTCATTGTTGGTGGAAGTATACAAGTCTCAAATATTTCAATAAAGACTTGTAGCAGCAGGTCTCTCAAATCTACCCAAAAATGTCTGTAAAAATCACCTGTGAGACCATCGGATCCGGGGGCTTTGTTAAGAGAGAGACGACCAATTACTGCGTCTAGTTCTGTAATTGCTATTTGATTATCACATGTTTGTTTGAAGCCATCTTCTATTTTTGGAATATGTTCTGCTATATCATGAAAAAAATTCTGACAGTCCATGCTAGAAAATTTAGAGCTATAGAGCTGGCTATAGAATTTCCAGATTTCTGAAGAGATTATATTTTCATCTGTGACTTCTTTATTATCAACTATCAGGGATCTGATGCTGTTTTTTTCCTGTCTTCTTTTTTCAAGACCACAGAAATACGATGAATTTCTTTCCCCCTCCTCTATCCACTTAGCTCTGGATCTAATAAATGCCCCTTGGGCCTTGTGACTGTAAATTTCATCTAGTTTAGGTTGGAGGCTTAGTATCTTCTGTCTGTCGTCTTCAGTTGGGTTTGGTCTATTGCAATACATATTTAACTGATTAATAATGTCTACTTCTTGTTTTTCACTATCTTTTTTAAGCATTTTACTGAATGAGATGGTAAATTGGCGTATTTTATATTTTAGGAATTCCCACTTTTTGGTAGCAGTTGTTAGCTCCTCAGAATTGGCATATTCTTTCATTAATAATTTGATTTTTTGGCAGTAGTCATTATTTTTGAGCAGACTGGAATTGAACTTCCAATATGTACGTGAGTGGACATTGTTGTCATTGGGTTTGATCTGTAGTAGAATAACACTATGATCTGTTAGTGGTGCAGCAGAAATATCTGAACTAATATTATAAAGTAGCAAATTATATGTAATTAACCAGTGATCAATTCTGGATTTATAATTGTGGCTTGAACTAAACCAGGAGTATTTAGATATTTCTGGATTTAAGCGTCTCCAAATATCAACCAAATTTAGTTTTTCACAGAAGTTCGTGAATATAGTGTTTGGATGGCTTGCAGAGTATCTGCAAGGATATTTATCAAGAAATTCATCATGAACTAGGTTTAGGTCACCACCAATAATAATGTTATCAGTCGAATGTGTTAATTTAAGATTGTCTAATTCTAAACTAATTTGCTCTAGTAGGTTTCGGTTTTCTCTACTGATGTTATATCCATAAATGTTGGCTAAGATGAATTTCAGACCATCTATATTTATGATAAGAATCAACCAGTGACCAAATTCGTCAGCCATGTGGGACACAATTTGACCTTTGAAATTATTTATGAGGATGGCGACACCTGCTGACCTTGAAGTGCCATGACTAAAATAAGCTTCATCTCCCCATTGTTTAGACCAAAATGTAACATCATCAACCTTAGAATGTGTTTCCTGCAAAAAAATTATGTTTGACTTCTTCCCTTTACAAAATAAAAAAATACTTTTTCTTTTAGTCATGTCTCTTAAACCCCTTGCATTAACAGAAATGAGAGAAATGTTACTCTTTAAACTGAACATGGAAAAATAAAAATAAATAAATAATAAGTGACAAACTGTAACAACGGATTGATGAACTTACTTAGAACAACAGTAGAAGTTACCTATCAGGAATATATAATAGTAGCAAAGCCCCGAGAATACGTTTCCATTTGAACTCACTCGTTTTCGGGAATCAAAAACCCTGAACAGTTCTGTCTATGGTGAAACTCTTTGACCATTAATGAAAGCATGGGGGCCCCGGAACACTGCCTTTAGACCTGCTTTCCTTGCTTGTTCAACTTTCGGCCACACAGCCCTCCGTGCCTCTCTGTCCTCCTTGGTGAGGTCTTCTGCGAAACGGATGTTGAGATCCTTGCAGACGCGGTGAAGTTTGGTGATCCGCCAGAGGTCGTCTCTGAAGTGGCGTCCTGTGAACTGCATGATTATCTGACGAGGGCGGTTGGTGTTACTCGGTCCCAGTCGGTGAACCGAATCCAGGATGAAATCCATCTTTTCCCTCCAGTGTGGTACAATCTTTCCGATGATATCAGAGACAACTTGTCGTGTATTTTCGTCTTTTTCCTCCTGTAATCCATTTAATCGCAGGTTCCATCTTCTTTTATAACGCTCCAACTCTACAGCTCTTTTCCCCACTTCTGCTATTCTTTTCTCCAGATCTGTGTTCTCCTCTTTCAGTTGTTTCACCTCGGCGTGCAGTTTTTGGCACTGTACTTTACAATCTTTGATCTCGGCAGAGTTAAAATCTACCGCTTTTGCGATGTTGGCTATGGTCAGCGTGTTCTGCTTTAGTTCCTCAGTGAAGTCCTGCATCATGTTTTGAAGAGTGCCAATAGCAGCAAATATCGCAGCATTAGAGGCGTTTTCAGCATGGGCACCGGTAGTCATGACGTCGTCTGATTTTGACTTTTTCTGTGGTGCAGGTGGTTTGGAAGGGGATGCTAAGGTGTTTTTAGTTCCTCTGGTGTTAGTTTCCATCCTTTCTGGACCACTGTAGTCGTGATCTTGAACTTGAAGAGTTTTCAATTTAGCATTAGCTTTTGTGCTAGACATGTTGTAGTCTGCAATATCGTACTTCAGGAGGTGCTCAGGGTCTTTAACAGGATTTTGAATTATTATGATAAGTTCTCTATGGTTTTACATCTGATATTTCAGGGTTTTGTTAAGTTAAAAGTTAACTCCGTTGATTTTCAAGGCTTTGCTACTCTGGGCTGTTCACAATGCGTCTGCTCTCTCCGCCATCTTGAGCCCCCTCCAATTCTGCGCAGAATCGATCAACGGTGACCACCGCGAGATGCATGCCGGTTAGAAATGTGTCCGAGGGTGGTCCGCCTTGCTCTGATGTCATGCTGACGTGTGTCAAAAACCTCTCGCGAGGGCGAGGCGGACGTGTCGGATTCTGCAGTCGAGCGCAGTTCCTCTCCACAGACTGCGCTGACCAAAAGCACGATGGGAAACGACTTGATGACGATACAGCTTAAAGCTTATTGGTTTAAACAACCGTGATGTATTGATCTCTTTTAAAATGTTTGATTTTGAAACACTAATAACATGATTTTATGCGTATAAATTATGTGTGAATATTCCAAAAGTCTCTGAGAGTGCGATCTCTCTGTGGGTTATGTGATTGTTATCATATTTATAAAAATATATAAAAACATGTCTGTAATTAAAATAAAAATGATTGATACACACATCCTTCGAATGGAAATAAATATCAAGTACTTTGGGTGTATTTTTCATTATGTTTATTTTAATTTAAAAGCAACAGAACGTAAATTACATCCAGTTTATCAGCAACACAGCGCACGAGTGTGAATCCCGCGATATCCGCCTTTGATCTCGCAGGTGTCTGATGCACTCCGAGAACGGAGAATTGTCCATCTTGCCTGCACTTTTTTCACTCCTCCCCTCACTGCAGCCGCCTACTCTCGGCTGAACTTAAGGCGAGGCTAGGCGCATCTCAAACAAGCCTAGTGTTTCCGTTTAAAACACGTTTTGCAACGTTTTGTCGGGGCTGAACGCAGCCCATGTCTAATCGTTTTACAACAGGCGTCCAATCAAAACAGACTTCTGGAAAAACTGAATTGACCAATGACATTTGAGCTTACACTGAAATAAGTAAAGTCCCGCCCCACGACTGACAAAAATCAAAAGTGTTCGCGCAAGCGAAATAGAAGATTCAGCGCGAGTGTGGGGAATGATGACGCGCGTGCTGCGAGTCTTGTCCGATATGGCGGGCCGGAAGGTCCAAAAATATGGCTACCGACTTGTCGCGGGAATTCACTATACAATTGCCAGTAGCCAATGAATTTACCACTGATAGGCCGGCGGTGCATCTGTATACACACTCTCCTCACGCAGCCGGCGACTCACTTTCCTCCTCACGCAGCGAACGACTCACTTTCCTCACACAGCGAACGACTCACTTTCCTCACACAGTGAACGAATCACTTTCCTCACACAGCGAACGACTCACTTTCCTCACACAGCGAACGACTCACTTTCCTCACACAGTGAACGACTCACATTCCTCACGCAGCCGGCGACTCACTTCCCTCACACAGTGAACGACTCACTTTCCTCACACAGTGAACGACTCACTTTCCGCAGCCGGTGACTCGCTTTCCACAGCCAATTGACTCTCCTCACGTTTCTTTTCAAATACTGTGATGGTGCAATAAATATTTTGTAACATTTCAAATGTCTTCACTCACTTTTCATCACTTTAATGTATGATGAATTAAAGTATTCATTTTTTACAAATAAAAGTTTATCATTTTTTGTGTTGTAATTGTAATTTATTCTGAAGCAATAGTCCCATCAGTGTTCTGTAAACTGTTAGGCTACTGTTAAGATGTAAACTGTAAATCATCAGGGGCCGTATTCACAAAACATTTTATCTTACCACTAAGAGTTCTCCTAAATAGAAGTAAAAGTTCTTAGCTAAGAGTTTTCTCTTAAAACCTATTCACAGAGCTGCTGAGACAAACTTTTACTAAGGAATAGACTGAAGTCTTAAGCTAAGAGTAAGGGCGGAGTTGACCTTGTTGCTATGGAGTAAACCACAAGTGATTGGCTGATGGGGGAGGAGTCAGTGATTTAATCATAGAAATATTGTAGAATGAAAAATAAAGGTTTTAAAATACAAATGTTGCCCTATTCAAATAATATTTTTAAAATAAAAAAGTCAAAATAAAATGTTGCCATTGTTGCCATAAAGGTTTTAAAATAGGCTAAGTGTCACTAATTAAACTAGTATATAAAGTTAATTGTAAAATTTATTTGTTAAAGATTTTTTTTTTTTTTTGGTGTCTATAAATCTATAAATCATAATGTATTGCATTTATAAAGAAAAAGTTCAGCACCCAAGGCTCAATCGCTATTGCCTCAGTGGTGTACAGTGTCTTTGGGTGGATTAGGACTGTTTGTGATTTGGTCTTAGAGACTTAGGAGTCTTCTTGACTACTTCTAACTTCTCACAGACTTAGAAGCTAGTTTTAGCGCTAAAATGCTTTGTGAAATACTCTTAGAGCAAAAATTTAGGACTCCTAAAATTAGGACTGACACACCCATTATTTTTAAGAGTTTCTCCTAAATCGGCAAGTTAGGAGCTACTTTTAGCCTTAAGATGTTTTGTGAATACGGCCCCAGATTTGTATACGCTCCCTTAAAGGGATAGGTCAATCAAAAATAAAAAGTCTAGTCTAAAAATAAAAACTAAAAATATATTTTGAATGTCAGTAAACAGACAGCTGACTGTAGCGAGTGACTTTCATAGTAGGAAAAAAAATGGTTAACATCAACTGTCTAGTTACTGACATTCTTCAAAATATTATCATTTTTAGTTCAACAGAAGAAATAAACTCATATAGGTTTGGAACAAGTCAATCATGATAGAATTATAGATTTAACTATCCCTTGAAATTGATTGTCATTTCATTTTTTTTTTTTTTACCTTTATAAAAAAGGTAATTTTCCCCTAACCTTGGCTATCAATTTCATTTTAGGCTAATTAGAATAACTCACTGTAGGGCTTTTACCATTATTTTTTCCACGGCAGAGGAAATATGGCTCAGAAGTGGCATTTAGATGCATGTATAAAATTGAATATGAATGTGCAAAACAAGCATGAATAACACTGTTTAACAATTTTACAATAAAGATCTAAAAAGCTTTTGTGGATTTTACAAATTATCTTTAATATACAATATTCTGAAAAAGTGACATTTCCGTTTTTGCAAAGTTCAAATGTTGATAAAATATATAACTTTAACTAAAGATACATTAAACTAATGTGTTACAAAAACAATGCAATTGTGAAATGTCAAAAAATCTGCAGAACCAGTTTTTAAGCGTGACAACTGCAAATCAAAAATGTATCTTGTCTAAAAATAATGATAAAAGACCTACAGTGAGCCCTAATTAACATGAGATTGATAGCCAAGGTTAGGGGAAATTACCTTTTTTATAAAGGTAAAAAAAAAAAAAAAGCCACGACAATCAATTTCAAGGGATAGTTAAACCTAAATGATAATTCTGTCACCATTGACTTGCACTCTAGTTGTTCCAAACCTGAGTTTCTTTCTTCTGTTGAACTAAAAAGGATATTTTGAAGATCGTTGACGCTACAGTCAACTGTCTGTTTACTGACATTCAAAATATATTTTTATTTCAACAGAAGAAAGAAACTCACACAGGTTCGGAACAACTAGAAGACAGAATGATGACAGAATTTTTATTTTTGATTGACCTATCCCTTTAAGGGAGCATATACAAATCTGATGATTTACAGTTTACATCTTAACAACAGTTTACAGAACACTGATGGGAATATTGCTTCAGAATAAATTACAATTACAAAACAAAAAATGATAAACTTTACTAGATGTAGTTAGTTATTATTGCACCATCACAGTATTTGAAAAGAAACGTGAGGAGAGTCAATTGCTGCGTGAGGAAAGTGAGTCGCCGGCTGCGGAAAGTGAGTCGCCGGCTGCGGAAAGTGAATCGCCGGCTGCGGAAAGTGTCTCGCCGGCTGCGGAAAGTGTCTTGCCGGCTGCGGAAAGTGACTCGCCGGCTGCGTGAGGAAAGTGAGTCGTTCGCTGCGTGAGGAGAGTGTGTATACAGATGCACCGCTGGCCTATCAGTGGTAAATTCAGTGGCTACTGGCAATTGAATAGAATCCCCGCGACAAGTCGGTAGCCATATTTTTGGATCTTCCGGCCCGCCATAGTCCGAGCACGCGAGGGCTTGATCTGTGCGCAGAGATGTCATGCACGCGCGCGGGTTTAAAATGAGCTTGTGGTCTCCCGTTTCCTCGCGTGCAGATCTGTTATCCTCTCGCGGAAGTGATTTACTGCACGTGCAAGCATCAATTGTGCGCTCGGTCATTAATGGCATTAAAATGCCGCCATAAACATGTTCTTTTCTCTCACTGAGAGGTACAGAGGAAAATAGATCCTTTAACATACATTGAAGAAGTCATTCAAATAATTTAAAAGACATATACATTTTGATTAATAACTTAAAAGATATATATTGAAGCGGCAGTGGATTCCAGAATCCACCCCTTCAGTCCCCACTTAAAAGGCCAATGTGCTTTGCATTGCTCACCCATGCTCCCCTGGCATGTTACAATTGTATAAAATAGACAATAGGTTTTCCCTCGAAGGGCTTAACAGAATATTCTACAGAGCACATAGTGCATTATTGACCTTCAGTCCTTACACATGGTCTTTACATCAATCTTTGTGATTTGGTTTATCATCAAATTCCTTGACTACAAAACAAATACATATTTATTCTCTGGAAGCCGGGCTAAATGAGCAAGCACTGTTACTGCATTCCTGGCATGGGCCAGACCCTCAGTCACTACTCAGATACTAAATACAGGATCTATACACTGGTTTTTAGAAAAATATAATTTCCAATTCATTATATATTGCAAGGTGATGGATCGTAAATCCACTCCTTTCACTATACCCTTATAGATCATTTTTAAGATTAAAAACAAAATTGTGGTCTAATTCAAAATAAACAACAACAAAAAATAAATAAATAAAAATAAATGAAGACCCATCATAATCCATCTAGGTATTTGAAGTTTCTTAAATCATTGTTCAGTTTACGGTCTATAGACACATCATGCACCACCTTAATTGCAGAACATCTTTTAAATCTCTCTTTTTTTTTTTTAACACCTTTAAAAATAGAAATAAAAGAAAACAAATTTACATGACCATTTCAATTATCATTTTAAATAAAACATAGAATTGTTACTTTTACTTGATAATCCTTTTGTTAAGATTTCTTTTCACATCAGATCCATTATAGCCCACAAAAAAATAAACAATATAAATAAAAATAAACATAAACCTAAACCTTTGAATTTTAAAACATTTCGTTAAAAACCTTTCATCAAAATGAAATAATCATCAAAACATATAAATTTAGTTAGAGTAACAATTTCTTTGTCTTGACTGAAATCTTTATCATGACATTCACTGTTATTAATACTCAATACCTAATTATTACTAATCTGAAACTCAATTTTCACAACATTTCACAGTAATGAGACTGTCAAAAGTACAGCATTCAAAATAATTTAATAATAATTAAGACTTGCTTTAAAGTCAGTTTTAAACTCAAGTTTCTTGTCAATTATGACTGCATAGGCTGACCAAAATCTTAATGACCAAAATCTTAAGTCAAGTCAAGTCAAATTTATTTATATAGCGCTTTTACAATTGGTAATTGTTTCAAAGCAGCTTTACATATTAGAAGCACAGAAAAAAAGGGAAGTGGTTAAAACTGTACAAACAAGCGTGGTAATATGTAACATATACAAGATGGTGCTACATTAAGCCAATGTCGGCTGACTTCCAGGGGTGGAAAAAACCCCCTAGGAGAAAAACCCAGCGTGCTAGCACTGGGAAAAAAGTCCTAGGAGGGAAAAAACCCCTTGGAAGATATATATATATATATATATGTAAATGTATATGGAGATAGATATAGAGATTAAAAATCGATTATATATAAATATATGTAAGCGGATACGGGGATCCTGGGCTACGTTGTAGTCAGGTCCAGACGCAGGTTCTCCATCTGACCTGGATACGGCCTGGATCCAGCACCCGGCAAACCTCAGGATAAGCAGAGAGACAGATATTAGCGTAGATGCCATTCTTGTTCTGATGTACAGGTATATCTAGTGTTATAGGAAATGTTCTCGGTTCCGGCCGACCTAATTATTGCAGCGTAACAATCCTTTAACGGATTTGAAAAATGTTAATGTATTGATAATGTGTTATGTGTATGCAAGAGCAAAGAGATGTGTTTTTAGTCTAGATTTAAACTGACAGAGTGTGTCTGCTTCCCGAACAATGCTAGGAAGATTGTTCCAGAGTTTAGGTGCTTGACAGCTCTCCATGTGCTCTGCTGTCAGTGTGGCGTTTTTCCCCTCCCACTCGTTAGCCTTATCTTCAATTGTGTTCTCTGTCACACCTGTTGCCACTTATCCCTCATTAGCTTTCCCCTATATTAGATCCTCTTGTGCTCAGTCTTTTGTCAGACCGTTGTTGTATGTTTGAGCCTACGGTTTGCTCTTGACCCTCTCTTGTTTGTCTAGTCTTGCTGTATCGTGTATCTAGACTCCAAGTGCTGCTTTGTTTTATTTCTTTTGTTTTGATCAGTTGTTTCTCATTCTGCCAGACATTTTTGTTCTTCTCCCTGCCCTGACTATCTTTGTGTCAGTTGAGACTTGGATGTATCGCTCCAGCCCCTCTCTGCAATCTCAACACTCTCTCCTGGAGAATTGGTGAGATTTCGACGCTGCGTCACTGTCAACGCTCTGGGCAGAGTGACTTCCACGCTGCGTCACAAGCGACGCTAGGACCTTGTTTTGGACATTCCCTCTCTTTTGTTTGTTTTCTTTTTCCCCTTGCGCTCAGTGTGAGCAAAAATAAACTTTTCTGTTACCTGCAACTGAATCCGTGTTATTGCCTGACACTAATAGCTTCTTTCACCTTCAACCCTTATTATTACATAAATTGTATTTCTCTAGACATCTAATGTCATGCATCCATTTAATGGATAAAAAAATAAAAAAATAAATAAACAATAATAAATAAAACTTTTATCAATTAAATTCACTCCTCCTTTGTTTACCCACCGGCCTTCCATAAATTTGAGGGGTTTCTCTGGATAATATACTAGTGACTTAGCCAATGTGTCACTTTGTCTCTGCCGTCAAATCTTATAACATTTAAGTTTATCATTCTGATCAAACAAAGACAGTGTTTAAATTTAGACCCTCAGTTGAATTTAGACAAGTGGTTTTTTTTAACCCATGAACGACAATCTTCAATTCCACAATTCCAATTTATATAAATGTTCTTAAAAATACTAATCCAGAGAATAATTAAAATCAACATCATGAATGACAAAAGTCATAATTACCATTAGCAGACAGAGCTGGATATCCAATCCACTTAAAGCTCGTCCCATGTTCTGTATCGTTTGTTCATAAGATTCAATCCGAAATATCGGCTTGTCATAATTTGACGTTTCACTTAACCCATCTGTAATGATAAAATACTCATTCCAGAGGTTAATGACATACACACACTGAGGACAAATTATTTCCCCAAACTAACACATACAAAACACAAAGTTCAGAGTGCTAACCATTAGCTACACACACTTGTGACGATTTGCACAGTTATTAATCAATTTATGGGTGGAATATGAATATAATAATTCATAAGGTTTTATGAATCATTATGCACATACCGACCCAAGGGGAAATTAACCATATATGGTGAATTAACTACAACGAATTATAATCAATCACATATATGATTAGCTCTGTTTTAATAATTGTGTAGAGAACTCTTCGGTACGTCCAGCAAACCGGTAAGTTCCACAGACTCTTACGACAGAAATATTACCCTCTGGCCGCGAAGATAAATTTCTATGGTAGCATCCAAATGTAAAGCCAGGATATTAGAATCAGAACGTTAAAGTGACTTGGTGGTGGCTGAATGAGCAAGTGAACAAAAAAAGCGTGGATATGATGAATTTAATACACAGAACGGGTAATACAAAGGTTATACGGATAAATGGACACAAGTAGATACAAGTACATATAGGTGAAAGTAAAGGCAGAAACGAAAGAGATGATCAAAGCATGGCAAATTGCAACAGTCACCTTTAAGAGCCAGCAAGGAAACTCAGCATTTAAGATTGTAAAACGTTATACTTGCATAGGTTCGTTGGGGTGCTTAGTGTTTTGGAGCGCTCAGTTTGATAGTTGTTTCTTCTTCCGGAGGTTGTTTCGGCGAAGTTTCAAACGAAGGTTTAACTGTTGTAATATGACCGGAAAATAAAGAAGAGAGTCCGTCTTGACGGCAGGAACTCGTGCAGAAAACTTGGGCAGAAAACTTGTGAATCGAAAGGACATGTGTCCTGGTATTTTAAGGACAACAGGCCAGGACGCCTCCTTGATAACGTCCTCCAATGATAGTGTTGCAATTTGGTGGTTTTCCACATCTCTTTGTCCTGTCTAACGAGTTAATTTATGGTATGTTGAATCAGTGCATTTTCTTCATGGGCCTTCTATTGTAAGGCCCGCCCAATCGGCCCAATGGCGGTTTCCCACCGGGCGGGGAAGGTTTCTTGCGCGTTCCGTCTTTTCAGCGTGGCAAAGTAGATTAATTCCAAATAATCTCTTATCTGACTCCATGTTATCATGACCTCGAATTTAGTTTAGAATGTCAATTGATTATTGGTCATTTGTATAATAATTTAGCTTTACATTTGAATATTCTATTTAACTCTTTACTCTTATTGTTCTCGTTCATTCGGTTCTCAGTGTCGCACAGGGTCCTCGCACTGGCCATTCATTAATATGCGGGCCCACGATCACAAACTCGCCAGTCTTGGTCACTAGACAGAGGTAATTGACTACACTATTTAGAAGGCCGCTTTCATGCTTGCTCTGTCTAAAAATATTTGTGTAGTCCCCTTAGATCTGTATACACTTGAATTAAAGTAACACTAACTCTAGTCAGAGGTCATAACCACTACTACAGGTAAGCCGACCAATATTACTTCTCTTATAGCAGCTTTGGTTTGGTTATGCCATGGTTTTACCATGTACACTTAGCTAGAGTAACGTTACAATAAACAGAGGTAAGGCTCACCCTATTTAGGTTGGTCAATCAACATTTGTTGCCTAAACGGAAATTCCCTTTTTAGCCTTTACAGTCTTAAGTACACTTGAACTAATGCCAAGCGTTAGTCGGAGCTCTAAAATCACAGTTAGTGTGCCCTGTGCTCCACTCAACTGGACTTTAGTCCGTTACTAACCTGACGCAGATTTGCGGTAACAATGGATACATCGTAATTTACTGAAGTCAATAATTTCAGAGTAAGTCAGAATAAATCAAATGTGACAATTTATTAGTCAGGTAAATGTATCATGCCAATTACATAATAAATTCAAAGGTGATCAATACCAAACATCAAATGCTCAGAAATAGAGTAAGATGCATACCTGACATTAGGAAAATACACACTGCTGGGTGTCCTGGACACCCAACAATGAGGGCTCGTCTGAATACAGAAGCGCCCCGAGCCTTTTGCAACATTTCTTTAAATACTCAGACCAAGACAAAACATCCCCCAATGTGGGGCATGAACTTACAATCAGAATTTGAATTGACTAGGGTCACAGACCTCAGGGGTTCGCACCTTGCTGTGGAACAGGAGGTAATTTGGAGATCAAAATCTTGGGAAAGGGACACACCCATGATTGCAACCAAAGTATCTCTAAAACTCTTAAAACCTTTAATACCTTTGGTTTACCTTTATGTAGACGAGACCGTTGTACCAGTTGCACTGAGACATTTCAAACGATACCAAACATTGTATAGCATTCTTTGATGATTGTTCACATTAAACCAGATAGATTTTGGGTGAATTCTAGGTCATCTCTGTATGTAGAGAGAAGAGATGGGGGGAGAGGGTGAAGGGAGTGAAATGTAGATTAAGGCAGATGCTGAGGTGTGATTGACTCAGTGTGACTGCATCTCGGGTGGGGATGCTATTTTCCAAGAGAGAGTTCAAATGGTAATTTTCTTTGTTTTCTCAAAGAGTAGCCCTTTTGGTCCAGGCACTCTGGCATCAGTCTTACACTATTAAACATTGAACGATGCATTTGACAGAAATGTAACGTACATGAGTGAATAGCTCGGACTCACAGCTTTACGGAGAGATCAAACTTGACAGGTGTCTCTCATCCCATAAAGATGAGAGACACCTGAGACACACTTTCTACTCTAATACTATCGTTTAACATGAAAACTAACCTACTACAGTCAATTCTACGATTCTACATTAGTAACACATACATGCAACAAGCACCATAGTGGCAGATACATTCATATTTGCAGGTATAATATTTGTGTATACAGTCTTTATGTAGGGCTTTGTATGTGTGTGTGTGTCTGTGGGTGCGTGCGTGTATTTTCCTTTTTTATGACCGTTTGGAATTCGGTCCTGTCTCCTCGAAACCTGATCCGTGGGCTTCGCATCTCCTTTGAAGTCGCAGAGGAGAGTTTTGGGACTTATCGAAATAGTCATAAAAAAGAGTCTCGTAATCCATTAGTGTCTGCCGGGTGTCACCAATATGTCCTGTATTGTCTGCACCTGTTCTCGTTAGTCCTTGATTAGTTAACTTCCTCCTGTGCCTGTTTAACTCCCTGATTACGCTGTGTATTTGTACTCCCCGTTCTGTTCATCCTGTGTCGGTTATTGTATGTATCATGGCACGCTGTATGCTACCTGTTATTCTTCTAGTAAACTCGTATATGCTTCGTATCTTGCATCCCTTGCCTTCTTTACACAGAGGTACTGTAACAGAATAACCGACCTTCTAAAAGAGTATATATATTTAAAGATGCTGGACTCACCTGCACTGCACCTCCTTCTTCGCCCGGAAAATCGACGGTGGCTGGAGTATCTAGCTTTTTCGCTCCGGAGTGGTGGACTCTCTTTCATTACTCGAGAGCCTGAGGCATACGCTGTTCCAGTACCGGAGCCGGAGAAGATCAAAGCGCCAGAGCTTCGGCAGGCAGGTCAGTCCATCGCAGAGCCAGGAGCGGACATTGACCTTATAGATCTGTGGCTGGCGGATCCTATTCCCACCCTAGTTCCCACCCTTGTATCTTCAGTCTCTTCACCGGTTCCGTCCGGAGACCTTCTTCTGTCTTCTTCCAGTCCTGACATCCTGACCCCACCTCCTTCGTTGGTTTCGGCCAGTTTCATGGATCCGTCGGCTCCCCTGGCGTCATCAAGCTCCTTGGCTCTGCCACCGCCGCTAGTTCCGTGCGGCTTACTTGCCTCGCCTCGGTCCTCTCCAACACCAGCACGGCGTGAAAGAGGGTCTCCGGCCACGTATCGGGCCTCCGGGCCCACGCCTTCCCCTCAGCCTGTCAACCCGTCACCTGCACCTTGCCTCGCCACTCCCTCGTCACTGCCACGGCTCGTCTACCAGGAGACTCCGCTGGGCTCCATCGGAACTCTAGGTCGGCCTTCGGTGGTGACGCCCAGGTACTGACACGGACTTCCGGTGTTCCGGCGAAGCCTACAACCTGCACCCCTACGTCATCATCGGACTCCTCCCATCCTCTGGCTTCCCCATCGCCCGCTCTCGCCACATCGTCGCCCCTGTCAGCCAGATCCCCGTCAATGCCTCAGTCCCGGGAGTCAGCGGCTGGTCTCCAGGCTTCCAGCGCTTCGGGTTCATCCTGGTCCGTCACCCTCTCTTCTAAGCCGGTTCCTACCTACACCACGGTTCCGACTCCGTGGTCCGGACCCTGGAGTTCGCTCTATGCGTCACTCATGTTTCCACTCTGGCTCCTCCCACCTTCTGCTCCACCGTGGTCCATCGTGTCGCCGACGCCTCCACGCCATCACCAGTGGTCACCAGCTACACGCCCCCCCACCTAAACCTCCGCCTCTTCTCCACACCCTCTTCCGTCGTCATCACGGCGCGAGGACGCGCCTATCCGAGGGGGGGCGTAATGTCACCAATATGTCCTGTATTGTCTGCACCTGTTCTCGTTAGTCCTTGATTAGTTAACTTCCTCCTGTGCCTGTCTAACTCCCTGATTACGCTGTGTATTTGTACTCCCCGTTCTGTTCATCCTGTGTCGGTTATTGTATGTATCATGGCACGCTGTATGCTACCTGTTATTCTTCTAGTAAACTCGTATATGCTTCGTATCTTGCATCCCTTGCCTTCTTTACACAGAGGTACTGTAACACTGGGCCGGAATCGATATAAGATTTACAAACCAAAGTTCCGTGAATTGAGGCTTAAACAGTTTATGGTGGGACCTGCTCATCCTTGAGACTGTGCAGACCCTACACACTAGACACATGAATATGAACCTGCTCATTGTCAATGTTTGCTTTTGGATTTAAATCTAAAACCATATTTGAACTTAACAGTTTTCCTGTAGGTTTTACTCTTATTCAGTCTCAAATTATGTCTCTTCACTATAATTTGTTTTCACAAAAGTCAGCTGGGTTGTTTTGGTTCTAATCTCATTGCTTTGTTTAAGCTTTAGCAGGCTGATAACAGACAGACAGAGTATCTTTTCCTCCACTCAAACAGTCTCTCTCTCTTACTGCACTAATAATCTTTTCAACAGAATCAAAAGTCTGTAACTTAGACAGAATTTAATATTAAATTATTATATAGAAACCTTGGTCATTCACAAAGGTTAAAATGTAAATTTTTAACTTCCAAATAAAAGCCATTACCACCATCTGAAATATGTTATGCTAGTAGCCATTTTTGAGGTTATCTTTAGTTTAAATGCTGAATGCACTTAACTTTCTCCTCAATCTGCAAAATCAGTCTCATCTTTAACCACCACCATGTCTACAAATTATCCTCTGCCATGTCCAATGACCTGCAGGAGTAAAAACTATAATAGATACACATTAGTTCAAAATCAACACAGTCTCGTGGATTTAGGGATTTGTAGTACTGCTGAATCTAAAATGTCTATACAGTTCTTACCAATAGGGCAACCAACATCATGTTAATTTTACTCTGGTCTCCCCAGAAATTACGGACAATCCCCTCATGGTCTCAGTCGGCTCTTGAAAGCTCATTGCCATCAGCTCTTTATCAATAATCTTTTCCTAAGGGTCTTGTCCCCTGGCATAGTTGTGGACTTGTCACAATGAAAAACAAGCCATTTTAGGAATGCGGTTTCTGGTGAGTGGTATAGAGGAACATTTTTGGGGCGGACTGCTGTACCTTTCACAGCTCCCCCCTTAATGATGCTGCTGGCCTCACAGACATCCTGCTCAACTCTCATACCCATTTCACATAAACACCTCCCTCCAGGGTAGATGCCCAGTGGCGGCGGCAACCCCCTGCCTTAGGTTGTCCTCGTCTGGCCAAAGAGGATCTTACCAGTCATTGAGAAATCACCTTGTGCACACTGGTTACCGCTCTTTCCCATTCCAGATCTTTGACAGTTTTCTTCACCAGAATCAGGTATTTTCTGTAGCTTAGGGAAGTTGCATTCAAGAGCCACCAGAGCCATTGGACTGCCTAATAGTGTTAAAACATGGAGACAGGTTAATGACAGCACTATTTAATCACTAAAATCATTAGACTGTGCATTCTCTCAGCAGCAACATATCAGTGCTGAGATTATTCTCAGTGGATTTAATTCTCACAACTGTCCATTCAGTGTAATGTTCTGCTACATCTGTAACTGGAGCCATCGGCCCTGCACATGGTGGTGACAAAGATCAGACAAAAAGTTACTGGTCATAGGAAAAATTCATCAAAATAGTCACTTCTATCATTCAAGGTCTGTATTACCATTTTAGAGACCTCTTTATACTCATTGAGTTTTCCTTTGACAAATTTAACAACAATTTTAACTAATTTAACAACTTAACCTCTTTATGGCAATCATTTCTTTCAGCATCTCTGTGTCCATGATTTTCAGCTGAGACACTGTGCTTCACTATAAATAGCTTGTTATCACTTATGACACAAGCTCAGATAGCAGCTTTTAGCTGACTTTGAATGAGAAAGAGAGACTCTGAGGATTTCAGGACTGGTACACTGCCTTTTTATAACTTTTAACATAAAACTTTACTTACTGTCTTTTAACTCTGGCCCAACTTAAGACTTTGCCAGAATTGACATTTGTTTTCAAATAAACATTATTTTTATATTTGTCTTTGACCCATATATCAGGGAATTTAGGCATTACAAACTTCAGATCAGGTCGAGTCTCTGTGTCACTGGCAGTCTCATTTTTGCCATTTAAACCTTCTGTCACTTTGACCATCAAAAATCAAACATTTAGAACTTAGAGGTCCTACATCATTTAGTTATTCACATTCACAGTAGTGATGTGCTCATCACAAGAAAACATACTCGAGACTGTTCAAATATTTTTCCACAAATTGAAACTTTCAGAACATCCAATCATCCCTATTTTCATCCTCTATTTACTTTTTATATATTTTTGTAAATCACGTTTTAGATTTATTTTCAGTAATTTTACATTAACCATTTGTCCATTCAATATAAAACTTATTATAGATTTCCCCTCAAAAGGAATTCCTTAAGATCTTTTGACCTTATTGTTATCTCTTGTTCTTTCTCAATTTCACAAGCTCATTCTCAGACAGAGAGCTTTGGTTCGTGAGACACACTAGTAGTAACTTCTTTACAACCCCTTAATGGAGTGTAGTATCCCCACACTGTCTGCCTCTTATGGCTTCCAGTGTCTTTGTCAACCCTTTAATAGAGTACAGTATCCCAGCTTACTAGTGTCTTTCCTACCCCTTAATGGGGTGGGGTATCCACCACACTGTCTGCCTATTATGGCTTTCAGTGCTTTCCAACTCCTTAATGGAGTGTAGTTATCACCAAACGTCTGCCTCTGATGGCTTTCGGTAATACACCAGCCTGTATTCAAGGACCAGGGGTCTCATTTATAAAACTGTGCGTAGGATCCCTACTAAAAGTGTACGTACGCACAAAAGCTAGATTTTGCGTACGCACAAAAAAAATCAGATTTATAAAACCATGCGTACGCCAGAACCGGCGCACAAATCCCTTTATAAATCCCAGTCAGCGGAAGATTGTGCGTACGTGCATCTCCACCCTGTGTCCTCCCCGAAATCACCATATATGGAGCTTACGACGCCTAGTTTTACTATGCATAACCTCATCTGCATATCATTTCCATACACGTTCCCAACCACGTGACACCATGGTTAACACCGTCAAAGGTACAAGACATTGGAAAATATTAGATATGGACTATAAATGCCATTTGTGCCACACAGATAAAGATCATCCAATATCCTCTTCATGTTTTAGAATAAATATATCAAAATATCCATAAAAACAAAATTGTATAAAATACTTCAGATAAAGGTTTTAGGATAGAGTTGATTCATTCATTTCCACTGGCCAGATAGTATTTTAATAGTTTTAAACAATTCAAATCAAATTTATGCAGTTTTGCTGATGAGGTGAACATATCTTTCAGGAAGTTTAAAGGCTATTTTTAGTGGAAACAGATCGGACTACTCATTTATTGCAGTGTAAATACAATTGTCTGATTCGGCGCGTCACTGACAAAGTATTTTAAAAAGAAAACATGCAAATCTTACCGTTTTCCTCAAAATATATCCTTCAAATGGTAATTGTTTGAAGATCCTTCACACGACATCAACACCTCCTGCAGCTGTGGCTGTACAGTAAGATATTATCATTTGACCTATTCAAACTGGACAACTTTGACCACCGAATCCAGCAGTGTCTTCCATAATATCTAAGTTAAGTGTTCATCACTGATCGTCATTCTCGAAAAAATATTTTGTCATAACATCTGCAGTTTAGTTTAAAGAGGAATTATTGTGCTCCCAGCGCTCCTCGCTGTCATAAAACAGCGTGTCACTGGAAAAGTGATCGAAAGTAGCACATCTATTATCTCAATTCATATCACTTTGTCTCCAGAATGTGCGTACGCACGGCTCAAAGTTTGCTTAAAGGTGCGCACATTCTCCCGTCAAGTTTGTTTTTATAGATCACGCACGCTTCCAGCCCCGTTTTGTGCGTACACACGCTTTATAAATGAGACCCCTGGTGTCCTACACTCACGTCTGAGTGCGTAAACCCACCGTCTCACTTCCCAATCCTCTCAGCTCTTTCAACCAGACAGCCCTAACCAATAAATAAATAAATCTTCCTTGTTTGTTGGTTAGTCAGGGATGTCACCAAAGAATGAATGCTCGCAATTCCTCCACCATAAACTGTTGGGGATAAACAGTTTAGGACCCTTGAGACCAGATATGTTGAATAAAGACCCGGAGTCAAAGTTTAAAAAAATAATAAATTGAAGAAAAATTTAATGAAGAATAGTTTGCAGTTTCATCAGCAGAAGCCAGCTTCAAGTCTCCCAAAGAGTTTGTAGGCCGCTCTGCGTACAATCACATTTCCACAACAATTATACTCTAACAGAGTCAACTAACTACGTCATTACTTCAGGTTGGATGATTCTGATTGGCTAAGGAAAATAAACAAGATTAGAAATTTTCCACACGTGGACAGATAGTAAGAAGCATATCTCCCTTCATCACGGTGATGACGAGGGGACCCTGGATTTAAGTAACGGATGTCCTTTTGGGGTCATGATGTGGCGTCTGCTGGTCTCAAGCAGAATGCCAGTTGTCCAGTACAAAGGGACCTGCACAAAACTCTTAGCGCACATACACAGATACACATGATTCACAGCTTCTTCAAAGCTGAAGTTGATCTGAGCTCTGCTCTGAGCAGGAAACAAAACATACTGCTAACATGTTCTTTTCTCTCAGTGAGAGGTACAGAGGAAAATATATCCTTTAACATACATTGAAGAAGTCATTCAAATAATTTAACAGACATATACATTTTGATTAATAACTTAAAAGATATATATTGAAGCGGCAGTGGATTCCAGAATCCACCCCTTCAAGACCAACCTTTAATCAATGTTAATGCATTAACCAAATTAACATTGAATCAACGTTGAATTTTAAGTTGATTTTTTCATCAGATTTGCACTCTGAAATAATGTTATTTCAATGAAAAATAGATCAACATGGTTGTAAAATCAATGTTTTTTCAACCTTAATTAAACCACCTATTTAACATTGAATTAACATGGAAACAATATCAAATCAATCTTGCTTTATGTAGAGCAAGATTCTAATTTCAATCAGAGACAATGCAAGGGCAGCAGTTAATATGGTTTTAATGAACAATTCACAACTTCCTTCAGTTTACATACAAATGTATTCATTTATAACCACACACTGTTTGAACAGGAATTAACATCACATTCAGGAAAAACAAGTGGCTGTAAAAATGGCATTTCATGGTGACTAAAACAAATAGACCTGGGGCCTGTACCATGAAGCCGGATTAGCTGGCTAGCCAGGTAAGTTTCAGATTAGTTTGCGCCAGTCCTGGGTTTTAGGTACCATTAAAGTAACCTGACTTTTAGTGGTGTTCATCGCCATAGTATCTTACACTCCACGGCTAACCTGCTCCGGGGCAGGTTATGTTCTGGGTTAGAGATTTCAAACTGAAATTGGACCAATCAGACTTAAGCTAAGTGACACTGACACACCCAACGCAATAAAGTCACTCCCCCAGTTTCTCTTCCTCCAAATTAAAGGTCATTATATAGTAAAAACAAATATTTAACGATGAAATTGTCTGGTTTTAATGATAATATAATTTATATGATTTGTATAATTATATGATCTATAATGTTATTAATCCATTACACACACGCAAGTTTAGTGTAACAGTTGTTATTAAGCACTTATTTTCGATGAATATTAATATATATAGATCATATGTAATATAGGCCTAAATAAGGTGTAAATATACTCTTTAAAAATGACTACATGTGACTTTGTATGTTTAAGTCTCTATCGCTATATATTATCAACTATATAAACTAACTTCACAACTTTCACTTGCACTGATAGAGAAAGATCATTTCTTTTATTTGTCCTCTTTCACAGACAAGTATTTTCCATTAGTGTAAATGCATTTAAATTCTTCATTTTCAGCGAAAGAGTTTTGAATCGTGCTGGCTCTCTCGCGAGAAGTGAATCACAGTTTATTTCTGTTGCAAGGCATGTGATTGGCTGTTTGCCACTGATGTCACGGATTCATGTGCACGCGCTCCACAAACTCAGGATCAAAGCCTGAGTTGACAGAGAAAGTTGATGATCAGCATCATGGTACCAACAAAGCTGGATTGGAGTGGTTTGGTTTTGTCAACTCGAAACTAATCCTAAAACCCTGAGTTTGTTCAACTACCATCATGGTACAGGCCCCTGGTTTCACAGAAAAAGCTTAGGCTAAGCCAGGATCAGACCTCAGTTGAATTATTTAAGTAGATTTTATAGACATGCCTTAGAAAATTGTTTATCTTGAGACAAAACAATGGCAGTCAAGTCAAATTTATTTATATAGCGCTTTTACAATTGGTAATTGTTTCAAAGCAGCTCTACATATTAGAAGCACAGAAAAAAAGGGAAGTGGCTAAAAATAAGCTGTACAAACAAGCGTGGTAATGTGTAACATATACAAGATGGTGCTACATTAAGCCAATGTCGGCTGACTCCCAGGGGTGGACAAAAAACCCCTAGGAGAAAAACCCAGCGTGCTAGCACTGGGAAAAAAGTCCTAGGAGGGAAAAAAACCCTTGGAAGATATATATAATATATGTAAATGGACATGGAGATCAAAATCTGAATTATACATTTTTATTATAGAGATTAAAAATAGATTATATATAAATATATGTAAGCGGATACGGGGATTAAAAATCTGAATTATAGATGCAGCCAGAACTGGATCTGTAGGCCCATTGTCTCTTGGGCTACGTTGTAGTCAGGTCCAGATACAGGTTCTCCATCTGATCTGGATACGGCCTGGATCCAGCACCCGGCAAACCTCAGGATAAGCAGAGAGACAGATATTAGCGTAGATGCCATTCTTATTCTGATGTACAGGTATATCTAGTGTTATAGGAAATGTTCTCGGTTCCGGCCAACCTAATTATTGCAGCGTAACAATCCTTTTACGGATTTGAAAAATGTTAATGTATTGATAATGTGTTATGTGTATGCAAGAGCAAAGAGATGTGTTTTTAGTCTAGATTTAAACTGACAGAGTGTGTCTGCTTCCTGAACAATGCTAGGAAGATTGTTCCAGAGTTTAGGTGCTAAATAGGAAAAGGATCTGCCGCCTTCAGTTGATTTTGATATTCTGGGTATTATCAACTGGCCTGAATTCTGAGATCGCAATAAACGTGAAGGACTATAATGCATTAAGAGCTCACTTAGGTACTGGGGAGCTAAACCATTTAGAGCTTTATAAGTAAGTAGCAAGATTTTAAAATCTATACGACGGAGCCAATGTAATGTTGACAGAACTGGGCTAATATGGTCATACTTTCTGGTTCTAGTAAGAACTCTAGCTGCCGCATTTTGGACCAACTGTAGTCCGTTTAAAAGCCGAGCAGAACAACCACCCAGTAGAGCGTTACAATAATCTAGTCTTGAGGTCATGAATGCATGAACCAACTGTTCCGCATTTGTCATTGAGAGCATATGTCGTAATTTAGATATATTTTTTAGATGGAAGAAGGCGGTTTTACAGATACTAGAAACATGACTTTCAAATGAAAGATTGGTATCAAAGAGCACACCCAAGTTCCTAACTGAGGACGAAGGTTTAATGGGAGCACCCGTCAAGTGTTAGAGAGTATTCAAGGTTTTTTCGTGAGGAAGTTTTTGGTCCAAAGATTAGGATATCAGTTTTTTCAGAATTTAATAATAAGAAATTTCTTGTCATCCAGTTTTTAATGTCAGCTATGCATTCTGTTAGTTTTGTGAATTTGTAGGTTTCGTCAGGGCGCGAGGAAATATAGAGCTGAGTATCGTCAGCGTAGCAGTGAAAACTAACACCATGCTTCCTAATTATCTCTCCTAAGGGCAGCATGTACAGAGTGAAAAGCAACGGTCCTAGTACTGAGCCTTGTGGTACTCCATATTGAACCTGTGATCGATACGACATCTCTTCATTAACTACTACAGACTGATAACGGTCAGATAAGTACGATTTGAACCATGCCAAAGCAATTCCACTAATGCCAATATAGTTTTCAAGTCTTTTTAAAAGAATGGTATGATCGATAGTGTCAAAAGCAGCACTGAGATCTAATAACACTAATAGAGAAATACAGCCACGATCGGATGATAGGAGTAGATCGTTTGTAACTCTAACAAGAGCAGTCTCAGTACTATGGTATGGTCTAAATCCTGACTGGAAATCCTCACAGATTCCATTTCTTTCTAAAAAGGAGCACAGTTGTGTTGAAACTGCCTTTTCTAGTATCTTTGACAGAAAAGGTAGATTCGATATTGGCCTGTAATTTACTAAATCTCTCGGATCTAGTTGAGGTTTTCTAATAAGAGGTTTAATAATAGCCTGCTTAAAGGTTTTTGGCACGTATCCTAGTGTTAAGGATGAATTAATTATATCAAGAAGTGGACCTACGACCTCTGGAAGCATTTCTTTCAGTAGTTTAGTCGGCATTGGGTCTAGCATACATGTCGTTGATTTTGATGATTTGATAAGTTTAGATAATTCTTCCTCTCCTATAGCGGCGAATGATTCTAGTTTTACCTCAGGTACATTACAGTGCACTGTCTGAAGCGAAACTGTAGACGGTTGCATGTTTTTAATTTTCTCTCTAATATTATCAATCTTGCAAGTAAAGAAGTTCATAAAGTCATTACTGCTGTGCTCTATGGAAACGTCAGCAGTTGAATCTCTGTTTCTAGTTAATTTAGCCACTGTGTCAAATAAATACCTAGGATTATGTTTGTTTTCTATTAAGAGACTTGAAAAATAAGTAGATCTAGCATTTCTTATAGCAGTTCTGTACTCAATCATTTTTTCTTTCCACGAAAGGCGAAAAACTTCTAGTTTTGTTTTCTTCCAACTACGTTCAGCTTTTCTAACAGCTCGTTTTAGAGCCCGAGTGTGCTCATCATACCACGGCGTTGGATTAGTTTCCTTAATCTTCTTTAGACGTAAAAGAGCGACTGCATCTAATGTGCTGGAAAAGAGAGAGCCAATAGTTTCTGTTGCAGCATCGAGTTCTTCTAAGTTGTCAGGTATACTAAGGCGATGAAACTGCTCGGAGAGATTATTTATAAAGCAATCTTTAGTGGTAGACGTGATGGTTCTACAATATTTATGGCTTGGTGGTGATTTTGTAGCCTTGGCTAATTGTATTATACACGAGACTAAATAATGATCTGATATATCATCGCTCTGCTGCAGAATTTCAACAGCATCAATATCAATTCCATGCGACAGTATTAGATCTAGGGTATGATTACGACAATGAGTGGGTCCTGACACGTGTTGTCTAACTCCAATAGAGTTTAAAATGTCTGCAAATGCCAATCCAAATGCGTCTTTATTATTATCTACATGGATATTAAAATCACCAACAACAAGGACTTTATCCGCAGCCAGTACTAACTCTGATAGAAAATCAGCAAATTCTTTGATAAAGTCAGTATGGTGCCCTGGTGGCCTGTATACAGTAGCCAGCACAAATGTCAACTTACATAATGTTACATAAAGTACCATCACTTCAAAGGAATTATATTTGAAATTCTTTTGAATTGTTCTGAATATATTACAGCAACACCTCCCCCTTTGCCTTTCTGTCGAGGATTGTGTCGATAATCATAACCTTGAGGACTAGATTCATTTAAAGTAATGTAATCGTCTGGTTTTAGCCAGGTTTCTGTCAAACACAGCAAGTCTATTGTCTGTGATAATTTCATTTACAATAAGTGCTTTTGAAGAAATAGATCTAATATTCAGTAACCCAAGCTTTATCATTTGTTTATCTGATTTATCTGTGATTTTCATTTTTTGAACATCAATTAAATTTTTACCCTTAAAAGGTTTCGGAAGTTTTTTGTATTTACTAGTTCGAGGTAGAGACACAGTCTCTATGTGATAATATCTAGGTGAAAGAGTTTCTATGTGCTTTGAATTATTTGAGATCTGTGACGTGAGGCGGCTAGTAGACGGTCGGTTTAGCCAGTTTGTCTGCGCCCTGATCTGGCCCCTGGTTTGTCGTATAGATTTTAAAATCTTGCTAATTACTTACAAAGCACTAAATGGTTTAGCTCCCCAGTACCTGAGCAAGCTCTTAATGCATTATAGTCCTTCATGTTTATTACAATCTCAGAATTCATGCCAGCTGATAATACCTAGAACAGTGGTTCTCAAACATTTTTCCTAGTGGGCCGCACAATGGTCCAAATGAAAGTCTCACGGTCCGCATATAATTTACATATGACGTCACCAATACAAACCAATCAGATTAAATGTTATCGTATAAGCAAATACTATTATTATACCTAGATGTTGCACACAATAAATAAATAAAAACTAACTTACTGACATTAGCTTTACAATAATTATCAGTAATGCTCAATGAACACACAAACTGTATAAATCACTTTAAGTTGCTATTTAATTCTGTATGACTTTATGGCTTTCTTCAACAGCATTGCAATAGTCACCAAACGCATTGCGCATTGTAATTACAATCTCTGATGATATCAAGCATTCTGTGCTGTCGCAATCCCTCGCGCAGCATCGGATCCGCGAGCGCGCGCAGAGTTGGACATTCCAGCCGCGGGTGCGCTGATGCGGTTATTTTTACTGAAATAAAATACATCAAACAAACACATCGATTTCACAGTTCAGTCTTTTGAAATTGTAGGTTTTGCTTGTCAAGTAGCCTAGTTTACTACAGAGCAAACAGGATGGCCGTCCATCTCGCTCAACTGATTCTTCCATTCTTCTTACCTTCGATGCTGACTCTTCTTGTTTGCATGTGTTCCTTCATTGTATGTTCCTCATTTTGTTTTTCTCCTCTAATAACAAATTTGACCATTTTTGACCAGGCTTAAATTTACAAAATTAATGGCTACTGTTTGAATTCTTCCTAAGCGCGCACTTGTGTTGGTTTCGTTAACTGAGTGATTGCGTCAATAGTCTACATTGCCTGATGTCTGAAAATAATAAATGCTCACCAAAATTATTTTATATGACAAATAAAGCATTATAGCTCATTTATATTTATTTAATTCACTTTAAATTTTAAAACAAAAATAAATTGTATGCTATAATTTTTTTTTATTTTTTTTTTTTTTATTGTGATCGGCATATCGCGAGCCGCATTTACATTCGTGACGGGCCGCAGGTTGAGAACCACTGCTCCACACCAATTCAAACGCTTGCTGCAGTGAAGTGTCGCGTTGCGCGACTCACGCCCAATTACACTCACTGGATGTCATGGCAACTGAATCATCGAGGAAAACTTTAAATATCTCGCCTTTGCTTTAATTTCTGACCATCTCCAAAAAGACATAAAACACTAAACAAATGATTCTGGCATGCGTTTATCAAAGTAGGAAATCCAGACTTTTTCAGAAATATGCAAATTTGCTAGCATAACTACAAAATACACAAATTTAGACTTATTTTTTCTGAAAATAAACCAAAATAGAATATTCTTACATTCAACTCAGAAAGTACTCCTTGATGAGGTCTTCAGGACTTTCTCTCAGGAAAAAGATAAGGGCCTTCAGGACACACTTCTCAGGTGAATGTTTTCAGTCTGTGATAAAGCAATTGTGATTATTTTTCTTATTTAAAAAAAAAAAAAAAGCACAATAATCTGTAATAGGGAATCAATTTTTTGCAGATATGCAATAGCAAAGGACAAGAAAATATAAAAATAACTCATATGCTGGCCAAATTTGCAATTAATATATTTATGGACAATACCAGCAACACTTGTGGCGTTGATGGATCCAAAAAAAAAAAAAAAAAAAAAAAGGGGAGGGAGGGAATTCAATCCGGACCCGCCTCAATTTCGTATTTCAACAGCAGTAATTACCCTTAACACAATTACTGCTGTTGAAATACGAAATTGAGTCCAGACTTTGAGAAGTGCTGACCTAGAATATCAAAATTAGTGATCGACCGATATTGATTTTTTATAACCGATACCGATTATTTGCATGTTTATGTACCCGATAACCGATATGCAGAACCGATATTTATTTACTGTTATACTTCTGTTTTTGACAATTATGACAACACAAATGAGCTGAACAAACCATTTTATTTATAACAATCACTCCCTCCTCGCATACAAAAAAAAAAAAAAAAAAAAAAAACTTTAATGAATAATATTAGCTGGAAAATATAACATTGTCAGAAAAGTAACAAACAAAACAGCATACATCATTGCATTTTCCAACTAGTGTTATTAATTATTATGTTTTGTCGGTCTAGACTCTAGATCATGAAATGCTTTCTGACAAAGTGCTGTAACTTATCTATGCATTTACACAAAACTATAAATTGGGCTACTCAACCGCGATCGCGTGTGGAGATACTAAATAATTTCCACAGAGCTGCATTTATTTAGATTTGTATTAACTAAATAATGTTATATTATGTAGTAAATCAAATGATTATATAATCTAATAAAGTTAAACAGCACTTGCCAGTTGGCATTTTATGATCTAAATTTAATCTAAGGTTAAATCATGAAATGCCAACTGACAAAGTGCTGTTTGACTAACTTAATCAACCGCGATCGCGCATGGAGATAATAATTAATTTCCACAAAGCGGTAGGCTATATTTATATGTGTATTAGCGAAATAATTGTTATGTAGTAAATGATAATATAATCTAGGGTTTCAAAACAAGATAATCTTGTCAAAAGTTTCATTCAGTGGCCGTGCCTCCTGATCATCCGTCAGTTGCTAAGCAATATGAACGAACTTTTTCTTCTAGACTAATGGTGAGCAAATACAACAGATAGAGAATTAAATTCAGCGCTTTTATTTTCAACATGCACTCATTCACGTCTGTTTTATTTAATTCATGTAAAGTTACTTCTTTATTGGGGCAGGACATGGCGAATTACACTACGTGACTCAATGAGTTCGTCTCAGTTGTTTAGAAACAAAGCTGCATAAATTAACTATATCAGGAATTTATGTCTCCGATCTCATTTGTGCATGTCTGTTATGTTAAATAAAGTTGATTAATTAAAGCAAACCAAGTAGAACATATACTTTACCTGTGCACTGAGTTGTTGTTGACTGATCTCCTCAGACGGAGGAAGTCTCAAAACGGCCACAAGATGGCGCCATAAATCGGCGAATCTGATATTACAAAACAGATACCCGATTATGGAAAAATGCTTAAATATCGGGAAAAATATCGGTAAACCGATACATCGTCGATCACTAATCAAAATCAACCACAGGCGGTAGATCCTTCTCCTTTTTGGCACCCAAACTCTGGAACAATCTTCCTAGCATTGTTCGGGATGCAGATGTAACCCGTTTACAAAATCTAGATCAAAGAAAAGGAAGAAAAATATCTACTTTGGTCTGATCTCACCAAATACAATTAATTCCTATTTATGCTAGTATTTGGAGTCCCGGGTTCGGGGTCTCACACCATGCACTGAATCAAAAAAAAAAAAAAAAAAAAAAAAGGATTACAGCTGTATAATTATGTGTGTCTGCACTTGCATGAATATATAGTCATTTACAATACTAACTAGGTGAATATAGAATTAATAAAATAAAATGAATACTAAAATGAATTATAGATGAATTATAAATAAATGAAACGCATGAATTAGCTTCAATGAACTGTAACTGTATTCTCTGAATTCTCTTCATTTTGCTTTGCTTCAATTTCAGTATGCACTTAAACACTGCACACATCACATGAAAACATTCTTTGCCCTTCACAAATCACCAATTGAATACAAAGTATATTGTTCATCAACAACAAAGAAAAGAAAAAAAAAATCAGTGTATTTGAGTGTATACTTAAGTCCAAGAGGAATATAAATGACTCAGTTCCGTTTGTGTGGATATGTCTCAGTTCATTCTGTGTGTGTGTGTGTGTAAATGCCTACAGTCGTTGCAGGAAGAAACAATGAAGATACGATGAAGAAACGATGCAGATACGATGAAGAAACGATGCAGATACGTTGAAGAAAACAAGCCGAGTCCTCAGATGACGCAATTACTATGTAGTGCAAATCCAGCGCGGCTCTCCCTCACTGCGCGACTCCAACACGACCGCCGAACGTTGAGACAGTCCAATCTCCTCAAACTTTGGGGTGCAACATCCAATCGCTAATGCAATAAAACAGTTCAGACATCAATTTAGAAAAATAGTGATGAAGATGGGCAAGATTAATAATAGCCGCATACGTGGCTCACATCTCTCTCTTCAACGAGCTGGCGCGCATGTGACGTCAGCATCCATCACCGAAATGCACAACGTTTACAACTTTTAAACTTTAACAACATTATTTCATAACATAAACGTGCAAATAGCTTTAACAAGTATATACATTCAGCATAAACACTTTACAAGTATGGTATTGCACACTTTATACCCATTTAACATACAACATTAACCATCCGCATTTCATTATATGAACAAACACATATTTAAACAATATTTACGAAAATAACGAATGATTGTGACTTCCCTAATGCAATAAAACAGTTCAGACATCAATTTAGAAAAATAGTGATGAAGATGGGCAAGATTAATAATAGCCGCACATGTGGCTCACATCTCTCTCTTCAACGAGCTGGCGCGCATGTGACGTCAGCACCCATCGACGCTGTAACGAAACGTGTAGCGGTTATTAATCAATTTATGGATGAAATATGAATATAATAATTCATAAGGTTATGAATAAATTATGATTCATATATCGACCCAACGGGGAATTAAACATATATTGTGAATCAATTACAACGAATTATAATCAATTACATATATGATTAGTTCTGGTTTAATAATTATTTAGAGAAACTGTTCGTTTGTCCAGCAAACTAAGTCCCTCACAGAATATTATAAACAGAGTTATTCTCTGGCCATGAAAATAACTTGCTATTATAACATCAAAACATAAAGCGATCGGAAAAACGTTAAAGTGACTTGGTTTTCAGCTGAAAGAACAAACAGAACAATCAAGCGTGAATAACGTTTTAATATATACAAACTACGAATACAGAGGTTATACATCTAAATATATATATATACAAGAAAATACACACCTATGTACAAGAGTGGAAGTAGAGAAGGAAAGAGAGAAGGCAAGTAGCAAACTCACAACCAGTCCTAAGCCAGCACGGAAATCAGTTTCATCATCTAAGATTGAGAAACGGCAGTATACTTGCATTGGTTGCGTGTGTCGAATTGCAGGTTGCGTGCTCCTTTTGAAGTCACCAAAGTGAGGAAGTTGCACCTTTCTGTTTATCCTCGCAGGTCCACAAAAATGTCAAGTGGGCTCATCTTTGGCAGATCTGTTCAGAGCCGCGATGAGGTTTTACAACCCAGTCCAGCATGCTAAAAGCGTTCTGAACATACCCAAGTTTATTGATTATCCTGATACGTGTGCATACGCTACAACGCGTTTCTTTTAATTATTTTCGTCAGTCGCGAAAACAAATAAATAATTATAAAAATTAAAAAAAAAAAAAAAATGTCTGAACATTTTATGCATTAGGAAAGAGGAAAAAAAATACATAGGAACACCCTCAATTAATTGGGTGGGTTACATCCTCCCCTGCTGAAACTCTGATGTCCTCATCAGATACTTAATTTGGTACATTACCTACAAGGCTAAACAACAATTCACTTTGAGTTTGTTGCACTCTCATTTGTTGTTGCATCATTTCAATTACTTGACTGAAATACTTAGATTTGGGTTCTACATTTGCACACTGCATCCCACATTGTGCTTTCCAAACAAAATCTTTCAATTGACTTGGGGGTCTCTTTTCTCTTTGGGACCTCCTTAACGCAATAGGAGAATCAATTCTCTTTTCAGCACACAACTCATCAGGATGTACTGACATCTCTTTAACCTCATCCACTAAGGATGCGACATCTTGCTGAATTACAGCCTCACAGCTCTCTTCCACCTTGTTCTCAATAGATTCTGCGCTTTGCCAATCACTTTGGCGCATTTCAGCTTCTTGCTCATTTAACAAACTGTGAGACACAGAAGATTCAGTGACTTCTCCTTGATCATTCAATTCAGAGACTTCTTGCAACGCTGTCCCCAACTGAAACTCTGGGGCATAAGGGTTCAGAGATACCATGGGACCCTCGGCTTCCACATTCTTTTCACAACATTCAGCTTCCAAGCTCCCTTCCAACTCATGTCTACGCATCTTGCGTGTAACTGCTCTTTCAACAACTGGAGCCTCCTCGATCTCATCAGGACTGGTTGGAAAAAACCCACATGGGAGTAAAAGATCTCTGTGCAGCACACGCTCAGGGCCTTTACCATTCTCAGGCCGAACAACATATACAGGGATCTCTGCATTAGGCTGCTTTATCACCACATATACGGTGGATTCCCAACGATCTGCAATCTTATGTTTTCTGCGGATATTAACGTTCTTAACAAGAACGCGATCGCCAACTTCTACCGTAGCAGCTGTCACTTTCTTATCCCATCTAGCTTTGTTCATCAGTTGCCTCTTTTCAGAATTTTGAATGGCCAATTGATAAGCATATCTCAGCCTTCGGTATAGTAAACGTGACAGGAGTCTCATGCTTTACATTTCTCTCCACAGGAGGTGAATCAGCTTGAATCGCAAAAGACACTTTTGATGCTGAATTGGTAACTACAGACTGCATCGCTGCTGGCATTACATTACAAGATTTTCTTGGAGCAGGGGTTGAAGTTGAAGGGCCCCTGTCTGCACCATCAGCTTTGTGTGCAAGCTTTGTCACTACCTGCTGGCTTAGCTCATCAACATCTACGCAGTGTAGTTTCGCCAAACTCTCTATTTGTGCCAACAGCTGATCAGCCATATTATCCAAGGTTTTATCTGAATATTCACTGTATAGTGATGTTGGGGCGTTAGAGTGATGTTGCACATCTTTGTTCTGTCTCCCATCTAGTGGCACGATTCCCCATACATTTTGGTCATCTGCATTCAAATATTCTTCTTCGGCTATTAATGGGGTAGTAACCTCCTGAAATTCACAAAGAAGCTCTCCTGGGAATTTGTCACCTAACCACTCAATTTTCCTCACTTCATCAAGATGGTCAAAGAATCTCCTCACTTCCACAAGAGTAGTCTTTGGGTCTACTTTTGTAAGCAATACAGATCTTTCAGGATCAAAATTATGTAGCTTACACAGATCCATTGTGAAGCGAAAGGGGAAAGAAAAAACTAAAGAGAGAAGAAAGAAAAAAAAAAATTAAAATTAAGAAAATATTCAGAATAGTTTGGACCAAAACCTAATTGTGTCACACAAGCGCAGCCCCACAAGTTGGGCGCCAAATTTTTCTCTCTCTCTTCTGTAACCCGTTTATAAAATCTAGATCAAAGAAAAGGATGAAAAATATCTACTTGGGTCTGAGCTCACCAAATACAATTAATTCCTATTTATGCTAGTATTTGGAGTCCAGGGTTCGGGGTATCACACCATGCACTGAATCAAAAAAAAATAATGAGTACAGCTGTATAATTATGTGTGTCTGCACTTGCATGAATATATAGTCATTTACAATAATAACTAGGTGAATATAGAATTAATAAAATAAAATGAATACTAAAATGAATTATAGATGAATTAATTATAAATAAATGAAACACATGAATTAGCTTCAATGAACTGTAACTGTATTCTCTTCATTTTGCTTTGCTTCAATTTCAGTATGCACTTAAACACTGCACACATCACATGAAAACATTCTTTGCCCTTCACAAATCACCAATAGAGTGCCCCAGGGATGACGCGTTTTTGTAGGCAAAACCCGGAAGCGAGTTAGCATTTTAGGAGTTCCGGTTCCAACGCCGTCAAGTCTATGGGTTTTCTGAATGGGTTTTTGCTAAATCGCCTGAAATAAGGTCTGTGGTTAACAAAGCCTCTAAATACTTTCACGTTTTGATCTATGACATAAAACACACCAGATATAACCAACTTGTGAGTTTTTAAACTTTTACTGTGTCTTAAAATCGGCGGTTGCTAACAACTTGCTAAAAGGGACTACTTCCTTTGGCGGGGACTTCAGACGTCATCATTAAAAACGGGACATTTGGACAGCATTTCTCATGAAAAAGTGGAAAAGTATTCATAACAGCACAGATCATAATCAGTGAGCATGTTTTTAAATAGAGTTGTTTTTTAAATACAGTTTGAGGAAGCTTGGTGGTGACGACGTTGATCCGCGACCATGGTGTTTTGTAGTCCGTTTATAGCCTACTCTTAGCCTTTTATATCTGATGACTTTATTTAGGCTTCAAAATCTATAAATGTTGTGTTAACTTGTAAAGATTTTCTTGATAGAAAAAACGTGTAAGTGTCATAACCCTTTGTTAAACACAGAGCTTATTTTCTGCGATTTTTCAAAAGTCTATGGGAAAAATGCATAGGCTTTCGATCGAGGGAACCCTTGCGCTGCTAACGTCAGGGTTGGCCTACAAAAACGTGTCATCCCTGGGGCACTCTATTGAATACAAAGTATATTGTTCATCAACAACAAAGAAAATAAAATAAAAGAAAATAAAATTAAAAAAAAAATAAAAAATCAGTATGTGTACTTGTGTATACTTAAGTCCAAGAGGAATATAAATGACTCAGTTCCGTTTGTGTGGATATGTCTCAGTTCAATCACTTGTGTAAAGTTGGTTTTATATTCGCACATTCGGACTTCTGATAAATTCAGACTTTCCAATAAATGTGCAATAAATTAATGTTTGCGAATTTTAAGCAGTGACATGATATTGACAACCAACGATTGTCAACTTACAACATTTTTCACAGTCGATCAAAATAGGCAAGTATTGTTTTAATGGCATATTTACTTGTGAATGTCCACTGAATGTCCAATGTAGTGTGACTAACAAGGCTATTGAATACGGATGTCCGAATGTGCGAATATAAAACCAACTTTTCCCAAGTAGTTCAATCTGTGTGTGTGTAAATGCCTACAGTCGTTGCAGGAAGAAACGATGAAGATACGATGAAGAAACGATGCAGAGACGATGAAGAAACGATGCAGATACGATGAAGAAACGATGCAGATACGTTGAAGAAAACAAGCGGAGTCCTCAGATGACGCAATTACTCTGTAGTGCAAATCCAGCACGGCTCTCCCTCACTGCGCGACTCCAACACGACCGCCGAACGTTGAGACAGTCCAATCTCCTCAAACTTTGGGGTGCAGCATCCAATCGCTAATGCAATAAAACAGTTCAGACATCAATTTAGAAAAATACGTTGTATCACCGAAATGCATACAACGTTTACAACTTTTAAAACTTTAACAACATTATTTCATAACATAAACGTGCAAATAGCTTTAACAAGTATATACATTCAGCATAAACACTTTACAAGTATGGTATTGCACACTTTATACCCATTTAACATACAACATTAGGCTAACCATCCGCATTTTATTATATGAACAAACACATATTTAAACAATATTTATGAAAATAACGAATGATTGTGACTTACCTAATGCAATAAAACAGTTCAGACATCAATTTAGAAAAATAGTGATGAAGATGGGCAAGATTAATAAGAGCCGCACATGTGGCTCACATCTCTCTCTTCAACGAGCTGGCGCGCATGTGACGTCAGCACCCATCGACGCGTTTCTTTTAATTATTTTCGTCAGTCGCGAAAACAAATTAATAATTATAAAAATAATTTTAAAAAGTAAAAAAAAAAATGTCTGAACATTTTATGCATTAGGAAAGAGAAAAAAAAAAATACATAGGAACAACCTCAATTAATTGGGTGGGTTACACAGACACACTCTGTCAGTTTAAATGTAGACTAAAAACACATCTCTTTAACCTGGCATACACATAACACATTCATATTTTCAAATCCGTTAAAGGATTATTAGGCTGCATAAATTAGGTCAACTGGAACCGGGAACACTTCCTATAACACCGGATGTACTCGTTACATCAGAAAAAGAATGGCATCTACGCTAATATTAGTCTTTCTGTTTATCCCGAGGTTTACCGTAGTCAAGTCAAGTCAAATTTATTTATATAGCGCTTTTACAATTGGTAATTGTTTCAAAGCAGCTTTACATATTAGAAGCACAGAAAAAAAGGGAAGTGGTTAAAACTGTACAAACAAGCGTGGTAATATGTAACATATACAAGATGGTGCTACATTAAGCCAATGTCGGCTGACTTCCAGGGGTGGAAAAAAACCCCTAGGAGAAAAACCCAGCGTGCTAGCACTGGGAAAAAAGTCCTAGGAGGGAAAAAAACCCTTGGAAGATATATATATGCAAATGTATATGGAGATCAAAATCTGAATTGTACATTTTTATTATAGAGATTAAAAATCGATTATATATAAATATATGTAAGCGGATACGGGGATCCTGGGCTACGTTGTAGTCAGGTCCAGACACAGGTTCTCCATCTGACCTGGATACGGCCTGGATCCAGCACCCGGCAAACCTCAGGATAAGCAGAGAGACAGATATTAGCGTAGATGCCATTCTTGTTCTGATGTACAGGTATATCTAGTGTTATAGGAAATGTTCTCGGTTCCGGCCGACCTAATTATTGCAGCGTAACAATCCTTTAACGGATTTGAAAAATGTTAATGTATTGATAATGTGTTATGTGTATGCAAGAGCAAAGAGATGTGTTTTTAGTCTAGATTTAAACTGACAGAGTGTGTCTGCTTCCCGAACAATGCTAGGAAGATTGTTCCAGAGTTTAGGTGCTAAATAGGAAAAGGATCTGCCGCCTTCAGTTGATTTTGATATTCTGGGTATTATCAACTGGCCTAAATTCTGAGATCGCAATAAACGTGAAGGACTATAATGCATTAAGAGCTCACTTAGGTACTGGGGAGCTAAACCATTTAGAGCTTTATAAGTAAGTAGCAAGATTTTAAAATCTATACGATGTTTAATAGGGAGCCAATGTAATGTTGACAGAACTGGGCTAATATGGTCATACTTTCTGGTTCTAGTAAGAACTCTAGCTGCCGCATTTTGAACCAACTGTAGTTTGTTTAAAAGCCGAGCAGAACAACCACCCAGTAGAGCGTTACAATAATCTAGTCTTGAGGTCATGAATGCATGAACCAACTGTTCCGCATTTGTCATTGAGAGCATATGTCGTAATTTAGATATATTTTTTAGATGGAAGAAGGCGGTTTTACAGATACTAGAAACATGACTTTCAAATGAAAGATTGGTATCAAAGAGCACACCCAGGTTCCTAACTGAGGACGAAGGTTTAATGGAGCACCCGTCAAGTGTTAGAGAGTATTCAAGGTTTTTTCGTGAGGAAGTTTTTGGTCCAAAGATTAGGAAATCAGTTTTTTCTGAATTTAATAATAAGAAATTTCTTGTCATCCAGTTTTTAATGTCAGCTATGCATTCTGTTAGTTTTGTGAATTTGTAGGTTTCGTCAGGGCGCGAGGAAATATAGAGCTGAGTATCGTCAGCGTAGCAGTGAAAACTAACACCATGCTTCCTAATTATCTCTCCTAAGGGCAGCATGTACAGAGTGAAAAGCAACGGTCCTAATACTGAGCCTTGTGGTACCCCATATTTAACCTGTGATCGATACGACATCTCTTCATTAACTACCACAGACTGATAACGGTCAGATAAGTATGATTTGAACCATGCCAAAGCAATTCCACTAATGCCAATATAGTTTTCAAGTCTTTTTAAAAGAATGTTATGATCGATAGTGTCAAAAGCAGCACTGAGATCTAATAACACTAATAGAGAAATACAGCCACGATCGGATGATAGGAGTAGATCGTTTGTAACTCTAACGAGAGCAGTCTCAGTACTATGGTATGGTCTAAATCCTGACTGGAAATCCTCACAGATTCCATTTCTTTCTAAAAAGGAACACAGTTGTGTTGAAACTGCCTTTTCTAGTATCTTTGACAGAAAAGGTAGATTCGAGATTGGCCTGTAATTTACTAAATCTCTCGGATCTAGTTGAGGTTTTTTAATAAGAGGTTTGATAATAGCCTGCTTAAAGGTTTTTGGCACGTGTCCTAGTGTTAAAGATGAATTAATTATATCAAGAAGTGGACCTACGACCTCTGGAAGCATTTCTTTCAGTAGTTTAGTCGGCATTGGGTCTAACATACATGTCGTTGATTTTGATGATTTGATAAGTTTAGATAATTCTTCCTCTCCTATAGCGGCAAATGATTCTAGTTTTACCTCAGGGACACTACAGTGCACTGTCTGAAGAGAAACTGTAGACGGTTGCATGTTTATAATTTTCTCTCTAATATTATCAATCTTGCAAGTAAAGAAGTTCATAAAGTCATTACTGCTGTGCTCTATGGAAACGTCAGCAGTTGAATCTCTGTTTCTAGTTAATTTAGCCACTGTGTCAAATAAATACCTAGGATTATGTTTGTTTTCTATTAAGAGATTTGAAAAATAAGTAGATCTAGCATTTCTTATGGCTGTTCTGTACTCAATCATTTTTTCTTTCCACGAAAGGCGAAAAACTTCTAGTTTTGTTTTCTTCCAACTACGTTCAGCTTTTCTAACAGCTCGTTTTAGAGCCCGAGTGTGCTCATCATACCACGGCGTTGGATTAGTTTCCTTAATCTTCTTTAGACGTAAAGGAGCGACCGCATCTAATGTGCTGGAAAAGAGAGAGCCAATAGTTTCTGTTGCAGCATCGAGTTCTTCTAAGTTGTCAGGTATACTAAGGCGATGAAACTGCTCGGGGAGATTATTTATAAAGCAATCTTTAGTGGCAGACGTGATTGTTCTACAATATTTATGGCTGGGTGGTGGTTTTGTAGCCTTGGCTAATTGTATTATACACGAGACTAAATAATGATCTGATATATCATCGCTCTGCTGTAGAATTTCAACAGCATCAATATCTATTCCATGCGACAGTATTAGATCTAGGGTATGATTACGACAATGAGTGGGTCCTGACACGTGTTGTTTAACTCCAATGATAATATCTAGGTGAAAGTGTTTCTATGTGCTGTGAATTATCTGAGTTCTGTGACGTGAGGCGGCTAGCAGACGGTCGGTTTAGCCAGTTTGTCTGCGTCCTGATCTGGGCCCTGGTTTGTCATGTTTCAGCTCTAAGACTATTTGCCAAATTTCTAGAGAGAAGAGCAGCACCATCCCGGGAGGGATGAATACCATCTCTTTTCAACAGATCAGGTCTGCCCCAAAAGCTTTTCCAATTGTCTATGAAACCTATATTATTCTGCGCACACCACTTAGAAAGCCAGCCATTGAGTGATGATAACCTGCTAACTATCTCATCACTCCGACGAACAGGAAGAGGGCCAGAACAAATTACTTTTGCTGACATTGAATTTGCGAGTTCACACACCTCTTTAATGTTAATTTTAGTGATCTCCGACTGGCGAAGTCGAACATCATTTGTGCCAACGTGGATAATGATTTTAGAATAGTCAACCGGATCCGGGCCGGGCCGGGCCGCTGAGACCAAGGACCCTGGAAGCCCTGAAGTATCAGCAGAGATCAAGTCGACTAGATCATCCATTGTGAAGACATCATCAACACGACAGCCAGTGCCACAACAAAACGATCCTCAACTGGATGGAACTGAAATAAATACTTTGAATGTTGCGATCCTATCAGATTTATGATAGCAACCTGAATCGTAACAAAGCACTGTTCGCCAAAAGAGAACTGGCCCCCTGACTAAGTCTGGTTTCTCCCAAGGTTTTTTTTTCTTCATTTTAACACCTATTTGCCACTTGTTTGCCACCTGATGTCACCTGTTGGAGTTTGGGTTCCTTGCCGCTGTCGCCTTTGGCTTGCTTAGTTGGGGACACTTTACATTTGACTTGACATTTGATATTCAACAGTATTCTTGACATTTATTCAACAGTGCTTTGATCTGCCTGCATTGACACTATTCTTGAAGAGCTGCTGTGCAGCAAAAATTATGTACCAGTTATCAACGTAACGCTGCTTTGATACAATCTGCATTGTAAAAAGCGCTATATAAATAAAAGTGACTTGACTTGACTTGACTTGACAACAGAGACTGGACAAAGAGTGCAGGGAAGAGTGGAGGTTAAATAATAAATGGAAACGAGATGATTAATGATGAACAGCTGAAACTACTAAACTAATGATGAAGGTAACCATGGAAACAAAGTACTGGCAGGAAACTGAACAAAGGAGTACAAGAACAAATCAAAATGTAAACTGAAAGTCCAAACATGTAACACCTTTATTTTCATGATATGAAGTTTAAATAACTGTCCAAAAGAGAATCAGGGTATCTTCCGTTCATTCATGTTTTGATTTGATATTGAAATCAGAAAAATTAGAAAACTGCACTATTTTTCGTTTTTCATTTTTAAAACGAAAACGAAAAAACAAAAAATTGGCTTGATTTTTCTTTTTTCGTTCTGGGGTTGGAAACAAATAACCAGTTTGAATATTCGATCTGTACATGTGGGCGGGAACGAAACGCCTCTTTCCGCTGATTGGTCAACCAGACGTCAAACCATGTCGTCATCAGTTGTTCATCGTTTCAGCTCAACAGAATAAAAGTCCCTCGCTCTACAGCTGTACTGATTCTTAACGCGTTTATTCTACATTTTATCTCTTTCTCATCAAATAGCCAGACTAGTGAATGGCTTGACACAAATCGTTCTGATGCAGAGTCAGGACTTAATTCTGTGTAGACATTAATTCATCTCAAGAAATATTAGTTTATCTCATAAATATTAATTTACTTTGCAGCTGCACACAACTACCCCCAGCCTACAACTTTGATACATTGAGTGTAAAAATGTCTTTTGTTTTAGACAACATGGGATGGAATTGAAATGATAGATAGGCTATGAAAAAATTTTATTCTAAAAAATAACTATTCTATTTTGAGTATTTTTTTTTCATAGAGAAGTGTAGGACATGTCAAATGTCAAATATTCAGTTATCCTTCTGTTTCATAATATATGTATATAATAGGCAACATGCTATTTTTTTTTTCCTATTCTTAAAGCTATAACTTTTGTTTAAGGCAATATTCTGAGTTTATTTCATTAATATTGAGTGTCACACAAACCGGTGTTTTAATTTCTCTGCCGACTAAACTTCCAATGCAGATCAGAACCGTTTTGTGACTGACTCCTAGCGCACAGAGCAGTGTTTCATTCCTGAATGAATCAGAGTCTTTGAACAAATCAGTTGACTGAGTGATTCAATGGCCCAAAAGATTATAGAGATCCAACTGATATATTCTTGAATGAATCAGCGTTTTGAACGAATCGCTTAAATAAATGACTCAATCATTAACACAATGACTTGCTGACACCTACTGGCGACATTAATTTCATAATCCAATTATCGTTTCATTTTGTCATTTAAAATTTTCTGTATTCAAAATGATGTGTAAAACATTAATATCATTACATTATGCAACTGTAATTCCTACACATATACTGCCCTCTCTGAGCAATCTAACAACTCATAAATCTAAAAGCAACTTCAGGTGCTGCTTCTTTGACACCTCTGCAAACCTTTGGTTGATACTGATTTAATTGGTAACAACCTATAGATAAATTTAAGAACTTAACATTAAAGAAAGCATACATATTTAATAAGATTAGGAAAAAAATCCTAAAATCCCCTGTAAATCAATTAATCAATTTCAGTTAATTTCTGACACAGACAGATGACAATAAATAGGCTATAAAATACTCTTTATCTCATTATTGTTAGTGTTATTTCAGGGTTTTGATATATAGCCTAATATTGATAAAGTATAATTGATATCTTCTTAAGAGAGCACTATTATGGTTATTTTTTAACACTGTTTTAACATTTTTCCCTTTACTTATTTATTTACTTTTTTAAATGTGTGATAGCCTATTTCAAATGGGCATAAACGAGTTCACCTCCATCATCAAATCATCCAATTCGCATTTTAAGTCCATCTCTCTATAGCACCGCTTTGATGAACTAATAACATGTAATATATTTTCATATCTGTCATATTTCAAATTCATCCCAGATCCCAAAACTCAGGGTGTTGTCTAAAACAAAAGTTATGACTGCTGCATATTTACATCGGCTACTGATTTGCACTTTTTAATTCAATGTGTGCCTATACATTCGCTGCCCAGTGCGTTGAGCAGCTTCGCTAGATTTTTATAGTTGGTCACTTCAATAAAACGGGCATTGTGCCAACGTTGTAGAATGGGGGTAATTGTGTGCAGCTGCAAAGTAAATTAATATTTCGTGAGAAAGAGATAAAATGTAGAATAAACGCGTTAAGAATCAGTACAGCTGTAGAGCGAAGGACTTTTATTCTGTTGAGTGGAACCGATGAACAACTGATGACGACATGGTTTGGCGTCTGGTTGACCAATCAGCGGAAAGAGGCGTTTCATTCCCGCCCACATGTAGAGATCGAATATTCAAACTGGTTATTTGTTTCCAACCCCAGAACGAAAAAAGAAAAATCAAGCCAATTTTTTGTTTTGTTTTGTTTTTTTTCTTTGAAAAAAAGTGTGGTTTTCTCATTTTTCTGATTTCAATATCAAATCAAAACATGAATGAACGGAAGATACCCTGATTAAAAGAGTTGCCATCTCTCATTAACTGATGTTTTCATCAAAATAACACATGGGTAATTTCATACCATACCTGACACAAGATCTGAGTTATATTGTCTACTGCTCTGAATACCACCTTTCACCTCACAATTATTACAAAATTACATCCAAGGTCAGAAGGCCATACAAGTAAGGAAAATATATGTAATCATTAAGAGGATAACTTGTGATCTTGTCTAGTTGTGTTCTGGTACGGTCAGTAAAGCATCCTCTGGATCTCTGTCCACATCCACATTCTGAAACATCAAAAGAAAATGATCAGTATCATACAAATTCACATCCCAAACAAAGACAGAAAATTCTGAAAAATAGAAGATAAAATATATAGGTTAATGTTTGTGAAATCATGTACTTATCTAATAACAAAGAATGTACACAAATACATTCAGTAAAGATTTAATGTACACACTTTCTCCCTTTCATAATAATAAGCGTGCACCTTGGTATGGCAATCATGCCAGGATGCTTTTTTATTTGATCTTAAATACATGTCACGAACACACTTTAACTATGGAGGACCAGGAGTGACACATAAAAATAAAACGAAGAATCAATTAATTCATTTAATACTTCAAACATAAAAAATGTATATAAATGAATCACTTTTTATATGGGCAAATTAATATACATATTTAAAGTTGTTTATTTAGTTACTGTTTTTAAATATAGTTTAATAAATAAATAAAACAATACATTTTAAAAGTCTTTTTTGAATGTATAAATAAATAGACAAATTTGAAACAGGTTATTTAATTCATTTTTTTGAAACCTAGATCAATAAAACAATAAAAAGTTCATTAGTAAATCATTTTAAATTCGCATTTAAATCGCCTTTTTAAAAAGAATTTGGCAAATGCTTTTTTCTCTTTATTTACCAATTGCTTTTCTTTGTCGGTTTGCCAAATGCTTTTTTTTTATCCATTTGTCAATCGAGTGGTAAAATGCCATTGGACAGTAAACACGTGGGAGCAACCAATCAACTTTCGCCTCAATTTGAAGAGCCAATCCTCTCTCACTAGTAACACTCACTGTCATTGGACAGTTATAAGATATTAATTAGTGGGAACGTTATAGTAACTCGTGGCCACGACATATAAACTCGTGGGAATGTGATAATAAGTCGTGGCCACGAGATCGTTTTGTCGTGGCCATGCGATGTAAAGTCGTGGCCTCGAGAACATATTGTGAGGGAACGATACATTTTTCTCGTGGCCACGACTTCATTACATTGAGAGAACGACATCTATTTCTCATGGCCATGAGTTACATGTGTAAACAACCCGCGCAACCATGGCAACCTGGAACTATCATAAATGGATAAAAATGGATTATAAATATATTTATAATTATTAATAATAATATAAAAATACAAAAAAAAAAAAAAAAACGATAAGTGAATGGATTTAAAAGACTGTTGGATGGGATTAAAATGTACAACATTTAAACATTTATTGATAACCTTCATTCGAATGCTGTCTAAGCAACATCGTGCGCAATACAATATATGCACTATGTTAGTATAATAATTTCTTAATTCCGTTCTTTTTCTAAATTAAAAATAAATATTATAGGCCTATCCATTTCTGATAGTTCCAGGTTGCCATGGTTGTACACATGTAACTCATGGCCATGAGAAATAGATGTCGTTCCCTCAATGTAATGAAGTCGTGGCCACAAGAAAAATGTGTCGTTCCCTCACCATATGTTCTCGAGGCCACGACTTTACATCGCATGGCCACGACATAAGGATGTCGTTACTACGACAAAACGATCTCGTGGCCACGACTTATTATCACGTTCCCACGAGTTTATATGTTGTGGCCACGAGTTACTATAACGTTCCCACTAATTAATATCTTATAATAATAATAATAATAATAATAATCCTTACATTTATATAGCGCTTTTCTGGGCACTCAAAGCGCTTTACATATTGAAGGAGGAATCTCCTCAACCACCACCAATGTGCAGCATCCACCTGGATGATGCGACGGCAGCCATATTGCGCCAGTACGCCCACCACACACCAGCTTATTGGTAGAGAGGATACAGAGTGAGGAAGCCAATCAGTGTATAGGGATGATTAGGAGGCCATGATGGACAGAGGCCAATGGGCAAGTTTGGCCAGGATGTCGGGGTTACACCCCTACTCTTTTCGAAGGACATCCTGGGATTTTTAATGACCACAGAGAGTCAGGACCTCGGTTTAACGTCTCATCCGAAGGACGGTGCTTTTTGTCAGTAACTGTCCAATGACAGTGAGTGTTACTAGTGAGAGAGGATTGGCTCTTCAAATTGAGGCGAAAGTTGATTGGTTGCTCCCACGTGTGTACTGTCCAATAGCATTTTAACACTTGATTGACAAATGGATAAAGAAAAGCATTTGGCAAACCGACAAAGAAAATCAATTGGTAAATAAATAGAAAAAAGCATTTGCCAAATTCTTTTTAAAAAGGCGATTTAAATGCGAATTTAAAATGATTTACTAATGAACTTTTTATTGTTTTATTGATCTACGCTTAAAAAATGAATTAAAAAACCTGTTTTAAATTTGTCTATTTATTTATACATTCAAAAAAGATTTTTAAAATGTATTGTTTTATTGTTTTATTAAACTATATTTAAAAACAGTAATTAAATAAACAACTTTAAATGTGTATATTAATTTGCCCATATAAAAGTGATTCATTTATATACATTTTTATGTTTAAATTATTAAATGAATTAATTGATTCTTCGTTTTATTTTTATATGTCACTCCTGGTCCTCCATATTTAACCACTAGTAGCGTGTTAAAATAAAATTAACATCTGTAATATAGAAAGTGAAAGTGAACACGCTCACATGTTCGTTCAAAAATACAACATGCATGAGTTTAACTACGCAAAGAAGAACATGGATGGAAAGAGGGTAGTTGGGTGAGAGCGAAAACGTAAGAAAGTAGTAATGCAGAGGTGAAAAATTACATTGCAAATTGTGTATTTAACAAATAGAATGAATAAATATTGGTGATTATTCCTGTAACAGACAGGGAAAGAGTAGTGATGGAGACGGCATCAGTAATTTCACTGCTATTCACAAATTCTCTCCTTTGACCTCATGGGATAGTAAAGTGTCCATTGTATGCGCACTTCAGAATCTCAATGGAAATAGTAGGTCTTCCAGGTAGTTTTCACTTACTCCTTTATGAATACTGTGTATTTGGATATACTTCTTTTGCCACACACTGTTTTTTGTTTATTTGTATGTTGTTTTTGTTTTTAGTATGCCATTTCAGATGCAGCCAATCTCTGGTGGAGTTGCAGGCTAATGCTGCGTTCCACTCCAGAACTCAGTGAGTTCCAGGCAATCAGTCATGTTGACCACAGTGATGTTGCCACGACACAACAAAAGCATATCATGTTTTTGTGTCAATTATGACAAAAACAGAGTAAAAACAACATAAAATCACTTTGAAAACAGCTGACAAAAAGCAAAAACAAAGGTATTATTACATAAACTTAATGTCTAATGTTAAAGTTAGTTTTTATGTTTATGCTCATTGGAAGCAGACTTGCCAACATCTTGGAAGTGACATCAAATGATGCATCTCACTGAGGCTGGGGTTGATTGATGTACAGGTATGACTTTACAGACGTTATTTCCAAGAACAAAGTGGGGAAAATCCAGATTCTGAGCTGTCTGGAATGCAGCATGAGAGTGCAAGTCTGAGAATGCAGGTGCAAGTCCGCAGCCAGACCCTTCTTAAGTAAACAGCTTTGTACATGAGGCAGATGCAGTGAAGAGGAAGAGTAAAAATGTCAGACCAGTGATCTGCGAAACCAAAGTGGATGCATATAAAGTGGATGTATTTACAATATTGCGGCTTTTACATGAAAAAAGATTTAATGAACATTGTATATATCTATAATAAAACTAAGCCAAGTAAGATCAGTATCTTTTCCATCGACTTTTAGTGTAATAGATATGAGTTATATGTAATATAATTAAAATCTGAATTCCCGATTCTGACTGGCTGTAAGGTGTGCGTTAACGCTGTCAAATGCACAGATAGTGCCAGTCAGTTTAATCACCATTCGAAATTAACACTCTGCCTTAATTGAAGCACTGTGAATGGACATAAAAAAAGTAAAATCGATTGCAAACAGACTTTAGTATTACACTAAATTAAGGGAATGAATAAATTATTATTAATTAATTATTATCCTTAATAATTATTATTAAGGAAATATTCATTTGTGGCCATGATCTATCTTCCATTGTGAAAATATAGGGGGGAAAGAATCAAGTGCATATCCATATACCTCATGAAATAATAGATAAGTATCTGTGACCCATTAAAAATACCAAAGCTTGTTTTCCAGGAGTTTAGTTTTACTTGCGCAAAGTATAAGCAATAGAACATGAGGAAACATCGACAGCACAGAATAAAATCATATAGACTAGCCTATAATGACTAAATTGGCCAAATATTTCACACAAATAATTAACAGATTAACAAAATGAACGAAAAAAAATCTGCAACAAGTAGTAGCCTGTATAGCTTCCTGAGTTTTTTTTTGTTTTGATGCTCTCCATCACAAATAAATTGATGGAAAAGAAATTGAGATTGCGGAAAGTAGTAGGCTATTATATTGATAGTGATCAAGCCCTGTAGGCCAAGATGTGTGTACATCGGGGGTCTCCAAATTGTCACACCTTTAGTACAGTGGGGGAAGTTTTAATCTTCTGATTGGTCAGTTTGAATGTCTCACATTTAGGTTTTAGTCACATGGTCAAAGAAGGGAAAAAAGAAGATTGTAACGGTCTCTTTGATTCTTGGCTTTTCTTGGCTTCTCTCTCTCTGTCTCTCAGGTAACTTTTTACATACTTGCTGGGTATGATTAATGGTATATGATTTTATCATCTCATACATCTATTTTGTAATTATTTTAAGTGTAACCATAACCAGATATTGTCATTAAACCCTTTCAATTACAAATGATGTGCTGAACTAGTTTTGATTTGGTATTAACATTAATGTGCTTCCTATTGCAAAACAATATTGTCACACACTATAGCAATGCTCTCCCACATATTTTGCTATTATAACTGCTCTTATTTCCGTTGTTGGTATAAGTGGGTAGTAATAGACAAGCAGTGTACAGTTTTCTACCATCTTGCTGATAAAGTTTCTTTAGTCACTCGGCAACCTTACAGCCTGAACCCCTGTAAGAGTTCCACTCTTACACTGTCTGTTTTCTTTATTTTATAAGAACACAATGTTATGTTTTTATAGGCTACATAAATTAAAGTAGACCATCTGCAGTTTAAAACAATGCATTTGTAGGCGATGAGTATTAATGATGGAATATAGTTTTCCGGGGCTATAAGTACTCAAGACTGGTTAAAGAGATTGCGCCGGCGCCTTGCGGCGCGCAGGGCCAAATACTTTTAAAGGCTCACACTCGCGTCTGTGCACGAGACAGAAGCTGCGTGCATGTTCATAAAAATGAAGTATAATATAAATAATGTTGTCAATAACTTGCTAAAGCTTATCTATGTTAAATGTTACTACTATAAAATCATTAAGAAGCTGAATAAATGGACAAAGAAAGGGTCCATAACCATGTCCTAACGATGATTTATTGCATTTGACCGTCATTTTTAAAGTGGGTTTCTAAAACTTGTGCATGCAGTAATGTAAGTAGCACAGAATTTTAAATGAGTCATATTGGTTTTCTGGAAAAAAAAAAAAAAAAAAAACGGCTACGTCTGCACTGTAGGGGCTGCACAGTCTCAAGGATGAGCAGGTCCCACCATAAACTGTGTTTAAGCCTCAATTCACGGAACTTTGGTTTGTAAATCTTACATCGGTTCCGGCCCGGCAGAAACTAATAGATCACGAGACTCTTTTTATGACTGTTACGATAAGTCCCCTAACCTCTCCTCTGCGACTTCAAAGGGGGTGCAACACCACGGATCGGGTTTCTAGGAACCAGGCCCAAATTCCAAACTGTCATAAAAGGAAAATACACGCACACACCCACAGACACACACATACCTACTTAACTACAATGTGAGGACGTATGACTGGATACCCTACCTTTAGGGACTACCCTTTCTGAAGGGTCTAGAGACTAAAGAAAGACATCACTGCGCTTCTGGAGAAGCCGTTATTACAGATATCACTTGATTTTATCAATAAAACACTTCCTTAAAGACCTGACACTTTACCTTCACATTGGGGACAGTATTTTATATGTCCAATTTGGGGACATACACAAACTCTGATCTAGTCATCCTTTGAGGACTGTGGAGATACACAGACTCTGGTTAAGGTACACTTTCAGGACTTTGTTGTAACTTGTAATTTTATAAGTTATTTATCCTAAGAAGTCATAGAAGTGGAATATTATAATTCAAAGTTTCAATACTGGGTACTGGAATCAAGCTAGAGCAGAGAAACTAGTGTGAGAGACTAAACTGGGCTTTTTAACTTCTTCAAGAGCACTGAAAATGGGTAGCATACATTTTCATTTGATTTGCAGCTTGAGATCAAGTGCCTTTGGATTGCTCAGTTGGGAAATGACAATTAACATTCAGAAATATTATTGATTCGACTGTATTGACTATCAGAGAACAAAAGATGTACTGAATTAAGCTGAATAATGAAATTATTGTCTTCTGCAGAACTGTTTTACAAATGGAATACAAATCATGTCAATTGTTAAAATTTGCAACAGTTATTTTATGTGTGAAGGTGTTTTGAAATGAACTGTATAGTATAAACACACCTTAGAAATAAAGTTGTCTTGACTTCAAGGCAGAGAACACTTCCCTGACCACTGCCTGCATCCTTCTAGTTAATTTAGCATTGACTGCAAATAATCATTACCCCAAAAACATCTTAAGATGTTTTCCTCACCAGTGTCATCTCTGGCTACTCACTGGGGCCTTAAGACATTAGGCATGTTTTCTGCAAAATGTAATAATAGTCAAAAAAACTATATGAATAAAAATAGTGACACACACACTCCGATAAAATGACTCTTTGGGGACTCTAGTGATACACAAAATCCGATAAAATGACTCTTTGGGGACTCTAGTGATACACAAAATCCGATAAAATGACTCTTTGGGGACTCTAGTGATACACAAAATCCGATAAAATGACTCTTTGAGGACTCTAGTGATACACAAAATCTGATAAAATGACTCTTTGAGGACTCTAGTCATACACAAAATCTGATAAAATGACTCTTTGAGGACTCTAGTCATACACAAAATCTGATAAAATGACTCTTTGAGGACTCTAGTGATACACAAAATCTGATAAAATGACTCTTTGAGGACTCTAGTCATACACAAAATCTGATAAAATGACTCTTTGAGGACTCTAGTGATACACAAAATCTGATAAAATGACTCTTTGAGGACTCTAGTGATACACAAAATCTGATAAAATGACTCTTTGAGGACTCTAGTCATACACACACTCCGATAAAATGACTCTTTGGGGACTCTAGTGAGACACAAATCCGATAAAATGACTTTTTGGGGACTCTAGTGATACACAAAATCTGATAAAATGACTCTTTGGGGACTCTAGTGAGACACACACTCTGATAAAATGACTCTTTGGGGACTCTAGTCATACACAAAATCCGATAAAATGACTCTTTGAGGACTCTAGTGAGACACAAAATCCGATAAAATGACTCTTTGAGGACTCTAGTGAGACAAACTGATTAAATGAGTCTTTAATATTAACAATAACAACACATTGTGGCGAATAACAGAAATTAAAAAAGATAAGAAAAAAAAACAATTTACAAAGGACAACAATGAAAATGCAAAACTAGCACTAACTTGGAGGCTTCCGTACTTCCTCCATTCACCCATCTTTAAAATCTCTCTACTTCCTCCTTTACCTTCACCCTCCTCCTTCCCTTTACATTCACTCGCTCTTCTCACAACCTTTACATTCGCTCCTCCCTCTTTTCATCCCCTTTACATTCACTCCTCCCCTTTCCACAACCTTTACATTCGCTCCTCCCTCTCTTCATCCCTTTTACATTCGCTCCTCCCTCTCTTCATCCCTTTTACATTCGCTCCTCCCTCTTTTCACAACCTTTACATTCGCTCCTCCCTCTCTTCATCCCTTTTACATTCGCTCCTCCCTCTCTTCATCCCTTTTACATTCGCTCCTCCCTCTTTTCACAACCTTTACATTCGCTCCTCCCTCTCTTCATCCCTTTTACATTCGCTCCTCCCTCTTTTCACAACCTTTACATTCGCTCCTCCCTCTTTTCATCCCCTTTACATTCGCTCCTCCCTCTTTTCACAACCTTTACATTCACTCCTCCCTCTTTTCATCCCCTTTACATTCGCTCCTCCCTCTTTTCACAACCTTTACATTCGCTCCTCCCTCTTTTCACAATCTTTACATTCGCTCCTCCCTCTTTTCACAACCTTTACATTCGCTCCTCCCTCTTTTCACAATCTTTACATTCACTCCTCCCTCTTTTCATCCCTTTACATTCGCTCCTCCCTCTTTTCACAATCTTTACATTCGCTCCTCCCTCTTTTCATCCCCTTTACGTTCGCCCCTCCCTCTTTCACAACCTTTACATTCGCTCCTCCCTCTTTTCACAACCTTTACATTCACTCCTCCCTCTTTTCACAACCTTTACATTCGCTCCTCCCTCTTTTCATCCCCTTTACATTCGCTCCTCCCTCTTTTCACAATCTTTACATTCGGTCCTCCCTCTTTTCATCCCCTTTACATTCGCTCCTCCCTCTTTTCACAACCTTTACATTCGCTCCTCCCTCTTCATCCCCTTTACATTCGCTCCTCCCTCTTTTCATTCCCTTTACATTCGCTCCTCCCTCTTTTCATTCCCTTTACATTCGCTCCTCCCTCTTTTCATCCCCTTTACATTCGCTCCTCCCTCTTTCCCACAACCTTTACATTCGCTCCTCCCTCTTTTCACAACCTTTACATTCGCTCCTCCCTCTTTTCACAACCTTTACATTCGCTCCTCCCCCTTATCCCCTTTACCTCATCCTTTATATTTATGACATATAGAAAGTTTAGTGACATTCCATCGAACTTCATTGTAACTGAACAATGAAAACAGAACATTGAAAATGAACTATTCTGTCTTCATTAGTGTTCTTATACTCCTTCTTACTTTCTTGATATTCTGATTCATTCCATCCTCAAAACAATTTCTACACCTTTATCCTAATTTCTTTTAATTTTCCTCCATTTATTACAAAAAGAGAATGATGTGCAAAGTGTTAAGATGGCATGTAAAATATATTTATAAGAGCTAATATGGGATTATTTTACTTGGGATAAATGGTACAGATTATTTTTGATTAGTTTATGTAACATCGCAGTACAGTCTTTTGCTAACAACGTTAATGTACAGCACCTTCAATGAGCTGGTCGCTAGTTGAGCCACTCTCTTCAGACAAATAAGTCAAATAATACTTTTAACACTTTCCACATCATATTATATTTTTACAGTATTTTTATATATTATATATTTATTTTTTTACAGTAAAGAAGTTATAAAAGGCACTGAAGTGTTTTTGTGTTTGTGCCTCCTCACAAACCACCCTTTCTTTTAAGAGTCGTGATCCTGTTCCGCACATAATTTTTCACACCAGTCCATGTTCGCTGCTTCAAAGCTTCTGGCTCTGCGTGAATGCATTTTTCACAGTCTTGCTTACCAGGAACTTTGCATGTCTTGATGAACTTCATCATGTGTCTCTCTACTGCTTTTACCTCATTGTCCTCCCATTTCTTTTTTGGAGCGTTTGAAGAACCTATGGAATAATTAAAAATGTAATTCTCATAACAACTAAATCAGTGAGTATGACCAAATCATACATATGTCCTAATGTGTAGATTTTTCTGAATTTTGAAAAGCCCTTGGATGGATATTGCTGCTTGGAGCTAATTTATGGTTATTTGATGATTATTGTGCGTGTAGTTTAGAGATTTTTCTTACCTTGATCCTCTTGTGAAACAGATTGATCAGATTGAACAGGTGGATCAGTCTCTGCTGGTGCGGTTGTCTGAGATACGTCACTGTAATCCTCCTCATCACTTGACATGGAATCACCTTGAGCCTCAAGTTGCTCTAAACAGTTGATAAAAAAATAAAAAAAATCAACAGTTTATTGATTATACTTAGCATCTGTAACATATGATAATGTACAGTTTTTTGCAAATATATACAGCACAGACACACACAGACCGTCCAAGTATACTCATACCATTTGGGTCAATTTCAATGTCGTCAAGTTTCTTTCCTTTGAAGTCAGACAGTGTTCCTTTCTCCATGGCCATTAGGACTTTACTCATTTTTGCCAGCTGCAGTGTCCCCTCTGGTAACCGGTAATACTGTCTGTGGATTCTAATATCGTGACCAAGGAAATCAGCCAGCTGGTCTGCTTCATTCTCATCAAGGTTCAGAACTTTCGACATGGTTGCTATGTGTTTCCTGAGCCTGGTTGATGACAGCGCTTCGGGATTCTTTATGCCACATTCACAAGCAGCTTTATTGATGCACTCTCCTCCTCTGTAGGCAGACATCGCTCCACATCTGGCAAACATAAAGGGATTCTCTGCTGGAACGCCACAAACCTCACGTGTTTCAACGAGCAGCTCCATGGCAGTAACCATCGAAGGCTTGAGGAGCACAGGAACCTTTCTCCCCCGTTTACCACGGATCTCAACTCTGGTGAAGTGCAGGCACAGCTTCCTCTCAAACTCAGACAGACAGATGGCGATGTCTTTGTGTAGCTCAGAAGAATCCCTGCTTTTAAAAGCTGACAAAAGCATCCGGGACACCTCACCTTCTCTTCTTCTGTTGAACAGGATGACCTGGGACAGCGTGACTTTGGCTAGAGCAGCATAGCTGTCAGCAGAAGGGCAAGTTCTGAGCTTACTTAGGAGCTCATTGTGTTTCTTGTCAAGATGTGCATGTAGGACTTTGACGTCCTGAGTGAAAGGAATGATCTGTGGTGTGTTCCACTTGGCTTCTTTCAAAGTAGTTATAGCACCAGCAGAAATGTACTCATTCCACCTTGCCTGGTGTATTTTCCTGAAGTCTCGAGCACACTCAGCACGGTCATGATCTCCATACATCATGGCGTTGCTCTCAACAATGCTACAGATCTTGTTTAAAGAATGCCCAAGTTTGAGAGCTAAAGAAGGAATACGGTAGAAGTTTTTCTCTTCATCGTAGCCAGATACAACTTTAACAGCTGCTATGACATGTTTGAAGTTTGCTGGTATGATGAAGTCTACCATTGTTCTCAGTGGTGTAAACTTCCTTGCTTCAAGAAGAAGTCTGCCAACTTCTCTCATCTTCTGCCTGATGTAGTCATGTCTGGTCACATCAGACCCCATCCTGTTGAACATGTGCTGCCCCAGCTGCATGATGCATATGTCGGAATGGACTACGCGTGAAACGTCATCATAGTTCATAAAGGATAGTACTTTCTTGAAACCTGTGCTTACTTCTAAGCCAACTGGTGTGTTCAGAGCACACAGAGATCGAACTCTTTTCCTGCCCTGGGCTTCATCATCTTTAGGTTTCAGAGGACAGGTTTTGATATGTTTCCAAAGGCTACTCTTGTTGTAAAGCCCTTGGCAGTAAATGCAGTGAATAAATTCTTTGGCTCTTTTTCCTTTTTTTGGACGGTAACAGGCAATCATCTCCCCATGTCCTTGTCTCACAACATCTGTGTTGTGGGCAAAGTTGCCCCTTTTTCTAAGGTGGTTTAACTGGACTCGTCGTTCCTTTGAATTTTTTGGATATGCTACTGCCTTTACAACCTCCACTTCGTTGCGATGGACAAATTCAAGATGTCTTGCCATTTTTGAATATGGCTTAGAGCAATAAAGGCAATACTGCTTCTTCTTGTATGTCTTGCATTCCTGCTTTGGTGATGGCATGGACTGAATAAAAGTCTTATCACCAGACAAGGTGTTTGTCTCTTTAGTTTGGCATTTCATCTTTTTTGGTGATGGTGCCGTCACAAATTGATTAGATGAACTACCAGCCTCTTTGAGTGATTTTGGATGCATCAAAGCACTTTTACCCATGTCATGTCCAGAAGAACTACCATCCGATTCATCAGAGTTGATTTTTGGTATGTAGTCAACATCACTGTAGTCTGTGACATCGCTGTAGTCACTGATGGCACTTCCTGAATACTGAATGAGAAAAAAATGAACACTTACTCAAATAATTCCAAATGTTGTTTTTTTCCAACTACTTTTTTAGTGATCACATGAGTATACCACTGCCAGAATCTAACAGAAGAGATCGTATGTGAGCATAGTGGGCATGGCAGCAGTTCCCGTAAAATTACATTTCCTGGATTGTAGGCAAGTAAAGTCATAACTATGAAAATGATTTGAGTATACACTGCGTTCCAAATTATTATGCAAGAGACAAATCAGTAAGATTTCTGTACAATAAACATTCAGATTTTAGTTTTTCTAAGAAAATGTTTGTTTGTTTATTTATCCATGTCTTTTTAGATAACTGGTATCAACCTCAGACAAAATAATTTGCCAGGTCTATGGAAACCCTACTTAGAGGTTGTTCCACATTATTAAGCAAGTCACAGTTCTCATGCAATATGGAGAGGAAGAAAGATCTTCCTGAAGATGAAAAGCATGAAATGGTGCAATGTTGTGCAAAAGGCATGAAAACAACTAATATTGTGTGAAATTGAATGGAGATTATCAAATTATCATAAGATTTGTGAGTGATTTAGAGCACAGCAGGACTCAGTCAGATAAAGGCTTGTTGAGGAAAGTTCCTGTCAAAAAAATTAACTGTATTAAAAGGGCAGCTATATAAAAAAGCCAGTGTTGAGCAGCAAACAGGTATTTGAAGCTGCTGGTGTCTCTGGAGTCTCAAGAAGCTCTCCATGCAGGCTGGCAGTTGTGCGTAAAGATGCATTTCAGCCACTCCAAACCAAACCTCACAAAGAGAAACATTTACAGTGGGTTTAGAAATACATGAAGACTCATTTTTAAATAGTTTTATTCACTGACTAATGCCGTACTACAATGGATGGTCTAAATGGATGGATTTCTGGATGGTTGGTGAATGGCCACCACGTTCCAGCAAGACTGCGATGTCAGCAAGGAGCTGGTGGCTGATTGTTTGGGCTGGAATACTAGAAAGTGAGATGGAGGGTATTAAAATGACTTTTGCAAGATATGTGGAGTTCATAATAATTCATTTTCAGCTATGGTATAAAAAGGAGGATAGTGCACAGTACAATGCACTATTTGTACAATGCACTATCCCATGCTGCAAAAAAACATCACAGCAATAAATCTGTTTGAAAATGTATTTCTTCACCAACTGTTAATGTTTCTCTTTGTGAGGTTTGGTTTGGAGTGGCTGAAATGCATCTTTACGCACAACTGCCAGCCTGCATGGAGAGCTTCTCAAGACTCCAGAGACACCAGAAGCTTCAAATACCTGTTTGCTGCTCAACACTGGCTTTTTTATAGCTGCCCTTTTAATACAGTTAATTTTTTTGACAGGAACTTTCATTAATAAGCCTTTATCTGACCGAGTTCTGCTGTGCTCTAAATCACTCACAAATCTTATGATAATTTGATAATCTCCATTCAGTTTCACACAATATTAGTTGTTTTCATGCCTTTTGCACAACATTGCACCATTTCATGCTTTTCATCTTCAGAAAGATCGTTCTTCCTCCTCATATTGCATGAGAACTCTGACTTGCTTAATAATGTGGAACAACCTCTAAGTAGGGTTTCCATAGACCTGGCAAATTATTTTGTCTGAGATTGATACCAGTTATCTAAAAAGACATGGATAAATAAACAAACAAACAAACATTTTCTTAGAAAAACTAAAATCTGAATGTTTATTGTACAGAAATCTTACTGTTTTGTCTCTTGCATAATAATTTGGAACGCAGTGTATAAAGAGTTACATGGCAAGTCACATACCTGTCTTTTTCTTGATAGCCTTAAAGAGGGTACCTGGAAGAGGAGAAATACAAACAAATAAAAATAATATTTAATTTAGTCCTACCAGTCCAATACACCCAGACCATCCCAATAATTGAGCAAATGAAGATACCCACCTCTCTTAATGAGAGTGTCTTAGACATCTGTGATGAGAGAACCACAGGTGTGGATACAGCACAGGGTGAAGATAAGGGTGGAGCAGGAGAAGATGGAGGCTGTGCTGGGCTGGATGAGGATGATGAGGGCTGCGCAGGCGAGGATGAGGATGACGAGGGCTGAGAAGGCGAGGATGAGGACGACGAGGGCTGCGCAGGAGAGGAGGAGGTCGACGAGAGCTGCGCAGGCGAGGATGAGGACGACGAGGGCTGCGCAGGCGAGGATGAGGACGACGAGGGCTGCGCAGGTGACGTTGGTGGTGCAGGAGGTGGTGACGTTGATGAGGTCATTACAGAGGTGGACACAGCACAGGGTGGTGATGAAGAGGATGCATCAGTTGTGGACACAACTAAGGATGACTGTAACAGTTTGAAAATATAATCTGAATAAAAACATAAGGTCTACAAGCAAAAGAAACTATTAATTAATATTAAAATAATTAGCCTGTTAATGGACTGAGGTGTTGATCACAGAGTATTGTTATGATGTTGACATATTACTCAATCTTACTTTAGCAATCTTATTGCGTTCCTTTTCAGTTTCTGCTCTGTTAAAACGTTCATAGCAATCTTCATGATGTTTTCTTAATTTTGCCAGTCTTGATTGAAACCGCTTCTGTGGATATATAAAGAAGTATTTAGCATAAAGGGTTAGTTCACCCAAAAATGAAAATAATGTCATTAATTACTCACCCTCATATTGTTCCACACCCGTAAGACCTTTGTTAATCTTCAGAATACAAATTAATATATTTTTGATTAAATCCGATGGCTCAGTGAGGCCTGCATTCAATGCAATAACATTTCCTCTTTCAAGATCCATTAATGTACTAAAAACATATTTAAATCAGTTCATGTGAGTACAGTGGTTCAATATTAATATTATAAAGTGACAAGAATACTTTTTGTGCACCAAACAAAAAAAATAACGACTTTGACAATATAGTGATGGGCTGATTTCAAAACACTGCTTCAGAGCTTCACAAATCGAATCAGTGACTCGGATCTCCTATCAAACGGCTAAAATGCTGAAATCACGTGACTTTGGATTCATAAAGCTCCAAAGCAGTGTTTTGAAATCGGCCCATCACTATATTGTCGAAAAGTCGTTATTTAGTTTTTTTGGTCCACAAAAATATTCTCGTCACTTTATAATATTAATATTGAATCACTGTACTCACATGAACTGATTTAAATGTGTTTTTAGTACATTAATGGATCTTGAGAGAGGAAATGTCATTGTTTTGAATGGAGGCCTCACTGAGCCATCAGATTTAATTAAAATTATCTTAATTTGTGTTCTGAAAATTAAAGGTGTGGAATGACATGAGGGTGAGTAATTAATGACATTATTTGAACTAACCCTTTAAACAAACATAAAATGTACATTAACAATATTGAAAATAAAATTGTGACAATAACTAGGTAACTAGCAGAGGTGGGTAGTAAGGTAGTAAGACTACATTTACATTCCATAACTTTTGGTGCTTGAGCGGTTAATAAACATAACTGCATGTGTCTAAAGAACATTGTAGCTGGAGCTACTTCTCTCTGTTTATGTCTATGAAGAGTCACACAGATACTGTGCTTCTCCGCAGTGGTTCCTTCCAGACCAGGAAGGAACCTCTTTAACTTTTTACATTTCTTTTCACAGAAATTACATTTCTAATGACAAAATATTATTTTGTACCATTTGGAGCGTTTACACAAAGTGTGCTGGATGAAGTGGACACGCACCTACAATCAACTAAAAACAAACCTTCTAATGCATCCTACGGTCTGCCAGCGATAAAGATCTTTTCTAGTTGAACACCTGTGCACCAGCTGTTAGTAGTTGCCTGTGTTGAATAGGGTGTTCAGTATTTTGGGGGCGGAGCAATGAAGGGAGGGGTGTGGTTGTTTGGGTGTCGATTTCAAATATCAACAGTTTTTCCCAGAAATCATCTAATAGTTGCTGCATTATGAGACAGTTACCGTTTTTCTTGATGTTCTTGCTTTGCCTGACTGCTTATGTGGACCACTGCTGTTCACCTCGTCCAATCCAGGTGAAGAAACAGGAGCAGCACAATGGGGCTAGATGCCAGAAAAGGAACCAGTGAATATAAAAATCAGAAATGTTTGTATAGAACAGAAAAACCAGTAATTAATCTAGCTGTCCTACAGTAACTTTATCTATCACTCCTTTCCTTCTGTTAACACCCAGACACACTACTCACAAAAGAGACAATAATATAGAATAATGATACAGATGTTTTAAAGTGGACTTACCGATCTCTGCGGACCCAAACTGATGGATGGCTTTTTATCAGAGGATTCAGTTGATGCTTGATTCAAAGGCTTGAGAAATATGAGACCACAATCACATGGTAACTAATCAGATAGTAAAAGATTATCCTGAATTACTGATCAATCTTTCTATCATTTTTTTGATAGTACCTTGACTCGCCATGGCCAGTCTGAGTCTCCGTAATTGTAGGTGATTTCTTCTCCTGGTAGAATGTCTCGCACAGCAAAGAGACACAGGTGAGGTTTACTGCTCACTTCAAGGGTTCTCATTTTGCAAGTAGGATTTCTGTGTTCATCATTTACAAGTCTTCCCAAGGAACCATCTTCTTTAGATGCATCCATGCTATAAAGACATAAAATTATTACTCAATACTTGTAATCTTATATATGCTAGACAAGTAGAGTTATTTTTAAGTGGTTCTGAACTCAAGCCCTGGAAACCCACCGCTCTGCATAAGTTGTATGTCTCGTTTTTTAATCTACCTGATTCAGACCATCAGCTGATCATCAGGACACAGCTCTATGAACTCAACCGAGTGTGTCAGGTTAAGGAGACAAACAGAATCTGCAGAGAGGAGGGTCTGAGAACCACGGATCTATCGGATAGTGTATGGCAACATCCTCTCAGCAGACAAATGCATCTAACATTCACCATTTTGTTCTCTTTTGGGAATACGGTTAAAAACGAATATTGATGACTCAAAGAAACTGCACTCAGCAGCCTTCAAGTCAGTTCATGGTTAATTTTAAGTATTAAGGGTGTGTTCACACTTGGCATGTTTGTTTAGATTAAAATGAACCCTGGTGCCATTGCTCTTTTATGGCACTTTCTCACTGTGCGGTACGACTCAACTCGCTCGGTTTGTTCTTCCACTGCAGTTAGTACCGCTTCAAAGTGATTGGGATTATAGTCTGATCATTACAGTTGTGCTGCCACCTCGTCTACTGACCACGATAGAGGCGTTTCTTTTTTCAAGTTGCATGTGATGGTCATTTAAAGCAAGTCGATTAAAAAACACAAGGCAGCAAACCCGCTAGAATTAAATCTAGCTGGTGTGGTAAATCCAATCTAGTGTCTCTGCGGATGCTGTTATACTCTCTGACAAATCAGTGATCTTCAGTGCTTACACGTCACATTTCAGTATCAGTATGGCACGTTTGGAACCTCAACCGAAGTGGTGCTATTTAAAGGGATAGTTCACCCAAAAATAGAAATGTTTATCTGCTTACCCCCAGCGCATCCATGATGTAGGTGACTGTTTCTTCAGTAGAACACAAATTACGATTTTTAACTTAAACCGTTGCTGTCTGTCAGCTGTATAATGGAAGTCAATGGAAAGTCCATGTATAAAAGTCCATAAAAATTAAGGGGCCGTGCCGAGCCGTACCATGTAGTGGAAAAGCAGCATTCATTAGAACGTGTGAACACTGCTATCTGAACCCTGGTGCACACTAAACAAGTGGACAGAGACTACTGAAAAGATGGGTCTTGGTCCACTTCCAAACAAACTCTGGAGCAGTTCGACTGAAATATGAACGCAACACGGACCAAAGAGATCTAAACGAAACAAAAACAGGAAGATGAGACCCTAAAAAGGACAGAATGCTCATGCATACCTGTTTTTTCTCTTCATAGTCGTGATGTTGCCCATAACAGTTCAGTACAGGTGTCAGAACCGGAGGGATTCCTGCCGCTGTTTTGACTTTTACACATTTTATAAACTCTTCACAAGTTCTCAGCTGGTCAAAATACCACCATATGTAGGCTACGCACACAGCATGTGCGGCAAGTTCTGTCATAAAAGCCCACCAATCAGGTTGTGAACATATCATTATGCCTTTAGGTTCGACGATAGAAATGCTAAGTGGACCCAGACCAAACGAACAAAGCAAACCAAACTACAAACATGAACACACCCTAAGTATCTTTCAGTTCCAGATGTTTTAGCATCTCTACTACATCAATCCAACAGGTCTGTACTCACCACCAATTTCTGCCACGCCACTGAAAATCAAACAGGAACGCGTTCTCGGCCTCAGTGTAGTGTTCAGTTCGGTCAAGACTTTCCTCTGAACTCAGAAGTTCACCTCTGTATTCAAGAACGAAATCACCCCTGAAAAAAGCTCTAGTGGTGAAAACTCCACGCCCTGAAGAGGAGAAATGCATTAGATTCAGCAGTTTATTAAGTCAACTATCATTTTGATCATTACTTAAAGTTCTCTGCCATATGATGTACATTATATGTAAAAGGGAAATTGCTGAATGAAAATAGTCAACAGCCAGGCAAATTTCTAAGTATGCTGTGCTTTTTATACATTACATTATACTTTAAAGTCTTAAAATTATACAGTTAAAATTTTTATACTCTTTCATACATAAACAATATTATCTTGGCTTTATATAGTTTAGAATAGAGTGCTGCAGCGATGACGTATTTTTGTAGTTCACACACCCCTGGTTCCCTCAACTAAAACCCTATATGTTGTTTTAACTGGCTTTTGTATTGCTGCAGAAACTAAGCTTAAGTTTGCCTATTAAATACACCACAGTTGCAAAACTTCATCGTCCTCATGATTAAGCTTCAACAACTCGTCTAGTACGTGTCTGTGTTGCAATATTTTTAAAAGAAAATTCTGTGTTTAACATGCATCGCTTCTGGATAGTTTGTCTTTGTGGTGTATGGATGTTTATGGATGGTTTTTGGCTTTAGATAAAGAGTTTTTTTGTTGTTGTTGATAAATGTGCCTCCAGGAACTGTAAAACTTTAAAAATCCATCTCCCTGTTTAATAAGTATAATGTTTTGCATTCTTATAATGTATGTTTGAATGGTTGTGTACAGTGTACATCCCTAAATCTACCTCTAAACACAACGAGGCTGTGAAAGTGACTAGTGAGTAGATGACTTTATCTGTTCAGGTGATGATTTTTAATGTCCCAGACAACCTCTGTCTCCCATTTAGACACTTGTTAGCAACTACCTTTAAAGTAAAAGCTTCTTTTTTTTTTTTAAATCACAAGAGGGTATTACTGATGTATATTTTGTGTCTTAGAAAAAAAAAAAGTGAAAAAGCAGCCCTTACTTCAGGAATTTAACCAAAACCCAATAATAATAAAAAAAAAAATTAAAAAAACATTGATCATGTACATGATCATGCACAACGATATACTGATAGCTCCAAAAAAAAGAATCACCTTATTGAAGGTCTTACGGGTATGGAACGGCATGAGGGTGAGTAATAAATGACATTATTTGAACTAACCCTATTATAAAAATGATCCATTGTCCTGGTTTACACACAAACCAATAACCACCTAAATGTTCAGTTTACCCAAAAATAAATTTCTGTCATTAATTACTCACCCTCATGTCGTTTCACACCCGTAAGACCTTCATTCATCTTCAGAACACAAATTAAGATATTTTTGATAAAATTCAATGGCTCAGTGAGGCCTGCATTGAGAGCAAAATCATTTCCTTTTTCAGTGTTCAGAAAGCTACTAAAGACATATTTAAAACAGATCATGTGACTACAGCAGTTCAATACTTTTTGTGTGCCCAAAATCACCCATCACTAGATATTATTGAATAAAGTGGTTATTTTGTTTTTCTGTGCACAAAAAAATATTCTCATCACTTCATAACATTAAGGTTGAACCACTGTAGTCACATGACTGTTTTAAATATGTCTTTAGTTGCTTTAGAGGTCTCACCGAGCCATCAGATTTTATCAAAAATATCTTAATTTGTGTTCTGAAGATGAATGAAGGTCTTACAGGTGTGGAACAACATGAGGGTGAGTAATTAATGACAGAAACTTCAATTTTGAGTGAACTAACCCTTTAAACTACAAGACTTTATTTGTAAAGCAGGTTATTCTGCATTAATGACATCAAGACCTAACCATTCGTGTATATCAGCACTTCTCAAAGCGCGGAGGGGATTCAATCCGGACCCGCCTCCATTTCGTATTTCAACAGCAGTAATTGTGTGTAAGGGATTAAAAGTCTGGATTTCCTACTTTGATAAACGCATGTCAAAATCATTTGTTTAGTGTTTTATGTCTTTTTGGAGATGGTCCGAAATTAAAGCGAAGGCGAGATATTTAAAGTTTTCCTCCGTGATTCAGTTGCCATGACATCCAGTGAGCATTTAGGCTACTTTTGATGTAATTGGGCGCGAGTTGCGTGACGCGACACTTCACGCGCAGTAAGCGTTTGAATGGGTGTGGAGCAGTGGTTCTCAACCTGCGGCCCGTCACAAATGTAAATGCGGCCCGCGATATGCCGACCACAATAATAATAATAATTTTAAAAAGTAGCATACAATTTATTTTTGTTTTAAAATTTAAATTAAAGCGAATTAAAAAAATATAAATGAGCTATAATGCTTTATTTGTCATATAAAATAATTTTGGTGAGCATTTATTATTTTCAGACATCAGCCAATGTAGAATAATGACGCAATCACTCAGTTAACGAAACAAACACAAGTGTGCGCTTAGGAAGAGTTCAAACAGTAGCCATTAATTTTGTAAATTTAAGCCTCAAAATGGTCAAATTTGTTATTAAAGGAGAAAAACAAAATGTGGAAGATAAAATGAAGGAACACAAGCAAACAAGAAGAGTCGCAGCATCAGCAGTAAAGGTAAGAAGAATGGAAGAATCAGTTTGCTGTTAATGAGCGAGATGGGCAGCCTTCCTGTTTGCTCTGTAGTAAAGTACTTGACAAGCAAAACCTACAATTTCAAAAGACTGAACTGTGAATTCGATGTGTTTGATTGATGTATTTTAAATCAGTAAAAATAACCGCATCAGCGCACCCGCGGCTGGAATGAGCCCAACTCGGCCGCGCGCTAGCGGATCCGATGCTGCGCCAAGGATTGCGACATGACAGAAAGCTTGATATCGTCAGAGATTGTAATTAGCCTACAGTGCACTCATTGTTGTTTGTAAAAAGAGCTGAGTAATATTTGCTTATTAAGGCGTTTATGTGATTGTTTGGTGACTATTGCGATAATGTTGAAGAGAGTCATAAAGTCATACAGAATTAAATAGCAACTTAAAGTGATGTATATAGCCTACAGTTTGTGTGTTCATTGAGCATTACTGATTATTATTGTAAAGCTAATGTCAGTAAGTTAGTTTTTATTTGTTATTTATTGTGTGCAACATCTAAGTATAATAATAGTATTATCTGCTAATACCATAACATTAAATCTGATTGGTTTGCATTGGTGACGTCATATGTAAATTATATGCGGACCGTGAGACTTGCACTTGGACCATTGTGCGGCCCACTGGGAAAAAAGTTTGAGAACCACTGGTGTATATGGTTAGTCATAAATACTTGCCTTTATATTTGCTGATGAACTGCTCTTGAAGCCCAGGCTTATCAGTTCTATGGGTCATGTGATCCTCTGCATCCTGCAGAGGTGTTTTACGCCTTTTGCTTTTCAGCATTATTTCTGGAAAAAAGAAATAAAAAGAAATATAAGGTGAATGGATTAAATAAGCATTTTTAAAAATCTTTTTGATCTTACTGGAATTGTTCACCCAAAAATGTACATAATTATTGTACTAATCCTCATGTTGTTCCAAACCTGTGTTGTGTTTTTCTGTGGAACACTAAAGTTTATCTTTAAATGTAATACAGAGCTCTATGCAGTGACAGCACATGTGACCAGTCTAAAACAGGCATTTAGATAAAAAAAAAACAGCAATATCATTGATGCCAAAAACCATTGTGACCAGATGATTGATATCAATCCATATTCATGTTAATTTAAAAGCTACAGATTTTCAGTCAGTAACCTGATAGATTCATATGGACTATTTTGTCTGCTTTGGAGCTTGACACACAGAATAAAAAAATACTATAAAGTGTCTATGTACTGTCATTGTGCAAAAAAAGCTCTGTGAAGATAAATAAAAAAACACTTTTGTGTTCCACTAAAAAAAAAAAAAAGTGTAAATAATGTATTACATAAAATTAAAAATGACATCAAATAATAAAAAATGAAAATTAATTATTTCAAATTACAATACATACTGTTGATATTTTACAAAAATTGAGAAAAACAGGCTACCACTGATTAAATTGTAGAATCTAAAGAGATATTATATGAAATATAACAAAATTCTATTTGCTCATCAATGCCTACAAATAAGCAATAAACTGTTTTTTTCCTTATTGCAAAAAAAAAAAAAAATCAAATGAGAATCAAACTCAAATACAATCGAGAAATAAAACATTAACAGAAAATAATTTAACCACTAAAGTAAACATACATCTTACTAACTTTCATATTTCACAGTGTATTTTAGTTATCATGCATTTTCGGGACAACACTTGATCTCACCTCTCCAGCGTCCATTGATGGGGGTTGTCGTCTTTTTCGCGTCAAGCAATGCCATGTGACTGCATTTCCCGGGAAAACACATCCACAGCTGACGTGCGTGCATGACGTAGTTACGTATTTGGATTTCACGTTGAAATTGTGACTACATTTATTTGACATAATAAATATTTTGGCAAACACCTAGATCTTTGTTTGTTTTATTCACAGTACTGGTTCTTCAAACTTAAATAAAAAATAAATAAAATAAAAACGGAGGCGTACGTCTTTCTAATGGACAGAGCACATGATCACTTTTAAACGATCTCTTTGGAACACATATCTTAATTTTTACTAATTCTATTTAATCAAATGTTTGAGTTAAAATCAGGGAGATGTGTGGATTATTTCGAGGCTCTAAAATAAACTTTAACGTGCACTTTATTAACAGCATTTTCTTTCATTTTTTTTTTTAATTTATGGTATTTTATATTAAATATAAAGGAAGGAAAAGCTGCTAGATCTTGTAAAAGTGCTTTAAAAACGCATATCCACGACAGATTATTCCATAATTTGAGCAGCACTTGTGATCTCTCCTCAGAGCTCATCTCACTCTGCACTCAAGCTGCTGCGCTGCTGCTGTGGGGGATGGGCGGGAGGCGCGCGCGCGATCAGAGGCCGGTGGGGGAAGGGCGGCGAGTCACTCAGTGTCACTGTCTGCAGCTCTCAGCTAGGGCTAGGGTTAGGGTTAGGGTTAGTGTTAGGGGAGCAGGGGTTTCACATCCAGTGCCTTTTAAAATCAAAGTATGAACAAAATAAATCTGTAAACAAACATGTAAACGTCCCAGCTTGAGTCATGATTCTTTTAAACACTTTTTATACTAAACACTGTAACTGCTCTCTCTCTAAATATAAAACAATGTTTGCTGTAACTGCTCTCCTATTATATATTCTCATTCATATGCATCCTTAAGATGTAAACCAGTATGTGCATTTCTTAAAACAGTTCATACAAATAACAGCACACAATGAATTACCTGCAATAGCCTGTAACCAGTTCATAATCCTTATATCAGTGTCATCAGAATGACAAGTCCTTGTATCATTGTTCACAAAGACACTCTGACAGTATTTTCAGAAGTAATATGGATACGATTTTGATGTCAGTGATTGAAAATACACAAGACTGCACTTTATCTGTATGGCATACATTTCAACAGTATGAACACGTCACTCTAGACTGGATGAGACAGGATTCAGATATACTTTCTGGTGGTCTGTCAAAATATTACAGTAGCTACAATGTCATGTGATATAATGACAGCCAGTGGCACAGATCATCACCAAACCGTCCATTCCAGCGTGATGAATATGATCCTCAACTGGATGGAACTGGAATAAATACTTTGACTGTTGCGATCATCCCAATCGGACTTATGATAGCTGCCTGAATTATAATAATGCTCTGTTCACTGTTGGACAGAGGAGAACTGATGACAAAGAAATGTTTCAAGGGTACCCCAAACAAGTGACGAACCTGGCTGGAACATGCTTGTTCAATGAACACTTGTCAGTGGTGTTGTCTATTACCTGAAAGTTTTCATCATCATTGTATGTGTGTTGTCTGCAGCAAGTTTCTGTATTTGGGTGAATATTTGCAGCAAGTGTGTTGTCAAACTGATCAAGATGTTTTGTTCATTTTTTCTGTTTGCATGTGTTTTCTTCAGTTGTGCGCGGTGATCTCTCTCAGCCACCGTAATATTTACTGTATAATGTAAAATGCAAGTAGACTGCAGTAACATAGCATTACATCAGTCTACAGTTTATGTAGTGAACAGTACATAGTGAACATTATCTGATTTCACACCTGTTCTGTCTACAAACACATCTCCCATCATTCGGCTCTTTTGACCCGTCTCGGCCTTAGGTCATGACTGAGAGCATGATCTACAACAGTGGCTCTTATTTCCATCAGAAACATCTCAGTCTTGGCCTCTTCTACCTCTTCCTCTGTTCTCCTCCATACCCTTCCACCACACATCCTTACTCCTTCTTCTGTCTGTTGACTCTGTTTGTGTCCTTGTTGTTCATTCATGTACAGAGTGTGTAACACTGTGTTGTGCTCTGTCTGTGCCTCCCAAATGAGATGGCATCTGAGATATTTTAGAGAACTGTTGATCATTGCTTGAATTACATTCCCCTTCATTATTGAAATTCAAAATTCATCCCTGAAATTTAATAATTCAGGACAAAAAAAGTCTAAAAGAAATGTATAGAAAATATGCTTGACAGTTTATGACTAGTTCAACCATTTTGCATTTAATGTCTTATGAAAATAAAAACTATTCGACACCTAGTATATTTTGATGAACCTGACATAAGCAAGTGATAATGTAGGAAACATCTGACACTTGTACATCAAATGCACAAATGTACCAAAGCATTTGCAATTTGTTCCGGAGAATGAGAATCTGCATTTATGATGTGAACAAGAGACTATAATGTGGATGTTGAACAAGTAAGAATTTTAGTTGTGATTGGAGACATGCACCAAAGTGAGAGAAACTGTTATATATAATATAATATAAAATATAAAATTATTATATTATATATAATATTAATTATTATAAATATCATATATAAATATAAATTATTATATTATATATAAAATATAAAGAGAATGTTTGCTGTAACTGCTCCTATCTATATAATATTATAATATTTTTTTTTCACATATCTTTTTATATATACATATATATTTTTTATGTTATTTGTGTACTGTGCTTGTCTCTTGTCTCTGATACTAATGGAGGAACAGCAGAACGCAAAGTAGGAGAAAACACTTAAAGCAAATAAAATCACTCATAAAAGCAAGCGATTTTGAAGGTTTTCAAATCTTTTTGTTGCTTGTGTATTTTATTAAATAAACTAAATCACCATGCTTGACGGATTAAAACAGTTTTCCCTCCGCTTTTGGGAGGAAATATGTACGTTTCATATTCAAATGACGTAATGTCTGTCGTCCCCGCCTCAAACTCGTTCGTACATTAATAAACTGTAGTTACAGTACGCGGATATAGTCTCCATTAGGCGGGGGCGGGGCGGCGCGATCTTTACACACACATTGATGCGAGCGCAAAACTCCGAGGATTAAAAGTTAAAAATACATGCCAATATAAAGCATGAGAGCTCCTGCAAATGAGTCTATTTTTATTTAAACACAAATTATTGTGAATATTTCTCAAATTAAATGTGGATTATATGTCAATTCATTCATATTCATGATAGTTTTTGCCTCCGCCATCTTTATTGGTGACGTGTTGGTCTCTGATTGGTCAGATCACCAGTCCCGCGCTCGTAGTATCTTCCTGCGCTCTGATTGGTCAGAATCCCAAAAGTGTGTATCTTTCCGGAAGTGCAGTTCTCCTAGAGGGCGCTGTGTTATACACACTTTAGTGGGGGGGCATACACACTTTAAGTACACAAATCACATAAAAGTGAAATTTTGGGACAAATGAGATTTTAAGCCAGGAAACCATTTTAGAGCATGCTGAATGCCATTATATGGTCAAACAAATGAGGACATACAAAATGTCCCAAGTTTTTTTGGTGGTCCCCAGTTTACTGGTGTGTATCCTGGTGAATGTACCCAAAAGTGACATAAGTAGGTACACACACACACACACACACACACACACACACACACACACACACACACACACACACACACACACACACACACACACACACACACACACACACACACACACACACACACACACACAGCTCCCCTACATAGAGATTGTATGCACAAATATTATACCTGAAAATATGAATGTATCTGCCATTGTAGTGCTCGCTGCATGTATGTGTTACTAGTGTTACTCGAATTGACTGTAGTAGGTTAGTTTACATGTTAAACAATAGTAATAGAGTGTAAAGTGTATCTTCTTTATATGACGAGAGACACCTGTCGAGTTTGATCTCTCCGTAAAGCTGTGAATCCGAGCTATTCACTCATGTAGTGATTTTTACTCCATTCACCTGTGATGTAGTGATTTTTGATCATGTGTCACTTAAGGCGTGGTTATGAGTGTATCAGATGACCCCTCCCTCCTTTTGTAATACGGGGCACCAGTTAAGAATACTATCTTAACAATTTAAGAACACTCCAAAAGAGCTGTTCAGAAATTCAGAATTAATGTAAAATGGAGGGAGTCGGTCAACTGATTTATCTGAAGGATTTGTGAGAGTCCAGTCAACTAGTAGAGTCTTTGGTCATCAACACAAGGAAGACACAGTTATAATAAAATCAATGAAATTTATTAACAATAGACATGCAAGAGTAAATACCACAACGATTAATAATGAAATATTGAATATGCACTTCTAAAAGATAGTAAAATAATAATCAAAGGAGAATACTGAATTAAATCAAAGAAACAATTAAATGAAGTGAACACAGAATGGATAAATGCAACGCTGTTGAACTGAATGTAGGATGGACGAGAATCGTATAGGAATGCTTATGGGAACCACCTAATGGCTCTGGTAAAATGGTGATAAATAATTGCTTATTTATCATTCAACAAATAATATTCCTATTATTTGTAACAAACTGACCTCAAATAACTGTTATCTAAACAGGTTAGAAAAACATATGCTGCATGTATAAACTAATGCCAAGGTCTCTAGAAAAGAGGTTTGGTAAGTTTATATTTACGTTCCACACAGTCGCGTGATCAATCCGGTAGCGGAGACGTCTTCCACTGATGATGCAGGCTGCGTGCAGTGGGAGGGCGCGGAGTTGCGATCCAGTAGATCCATAAACTGTGCTTTTGCATGAAGATGGAGTGTATGTGATGCAGTTTAGATCAAATTAAGGCCTCCAAACATAGTTATGAATGGATTTAGATAGATCTCTGTGGCCTCTCTTTATTTCAGTCTCTGCTGCTCCATCCAGGAGGTCCTGAAAGAATTTTTATGGCAGTCCTTGCCTAAACCTTAGGAATGAGTTTAATGGCTAGAGTCAATGTGTCATCCAATGAGAAGTCTTCTCCTTGGTTTTGGTGGGTGCAGAAGGTCCCCCTTCCTGTTCTGGAAGAGGTATCAGGTAGTTGTCCCAACATCTTATCTGATGTTGCTGAACATTTATTAATGTTCATTCACCAAAGATCCAATCACGGTGTGGCACATCTTCCTACACACAGGCAGTTAGAGAGGGGCCCTGTCGTAAACTGGTCCCTAGAAAGCCATCTTGACTGGTGTTCACAACACTCATGTACATTACATTTCTGTCAAATGCATCATTCAATGTCATAATACTATGAAGAAAATGCACTGATTCAACATACCATAAATTAATTCGGGAGACAGGACAAAGGAATGTGGAAACCCGCCAAATTACAACGCTAGCATTGGAGGACGTTATCAAGAAGGCGTTCTGGTCTGTTGTCTTTAAAACACCATGACACGCGTCTTTTGGTGGCACAAGTTTTCTGCACGAGTTCCTGCCGTAAAGACAGGCTCTCTTCTTTATTTTCCGGTCATATTACAACAGTTAAACCTTCGTTTGAAACTTCGCCAAAACAACCTCCGGAAGAAGAAACAATTATCTAACCGAGCGCTCCGAAACTCTAAGCACCCCAACGAACCTATGCAAGTATAACGTTTTTACGATTTTAAATACTGAGTTTCCTTGCTGGCTCTTAAAGGTGAACTGTTGCAATTTGCCATGCTTTGATCATCTCTTTCGTTTCTGCCTTTCCTTCTTCTTTGTATGTATTTGTATTTACTTGTGTCCATTTAGCCATATAACCTGTGTATTACCCGTTTTGTATATTAAACTCATTATATCCATGCTTTTTGTTCACTTGCTCATTTAACAACAACCGAGTCACTTTAACGTTCTGATTCTAATATCCTTGCTCTATATTTGGATGCTATGATAGAAATTTAAAAAACATTTCTGTCGTGATAATCTGTGGATAATTTTCCGGTTTGCTGGACGGACCGATAGTTTTCTACATAATTATTAAACCAGAACTAATCATATATGTGATTGATTATAATTCGTTGTAAATAATTCACCATATATGGTTAATTCCCCCTTGGGTCGGTATGTGCATAATTATTCATAAAACTATATGAGTTATTGTGTTCATATTCCACCCATAAATTGATTAATAACTGTACAACCGTTACAGCACATTTTAAGATACTGCACAAGATGTGAATAAATGTAACTTGTACACTCACTTGAGTGGGATAAAATGCACATAAAACGTGATGGAAACTTAGAGAAGAAACTAGTAGTAAATTTATAGGAATAAAACGTGCATTATAAAAGTCTGTGACAGAATAATTGTCACAGACACGTCAGGTTCCACCTCACTCCCTTACCCACGCACTCAATCACCAGCCTACTGATCACCACCACCTGTGACTCATCAGCACTACAATCACCACCACTACAAAACCACCACACTCACACACACTCACTGTCCAGTCTCGTTTGCACTACTATCCATGTATGCTTACCTTAAGGACTCCAAACGCCATATTACCTGTTCCAGTCGTCTCCTCCATCTCCTTCGTCTTCTGTTCTCCTCGTGTGCCTACCTGCCTGTGTGTGTGAGTGTCTCCGCCATCATCCTCCAACGCCGAACTCCATCCGCATCTGCAACACATTACCAGGACAGTATTACGCTCTCTTCATCTTCCAAGAACTGTTTATTCATCCAGTCATATCCCATAACTCTGCTGTTTGACAATAAACCTGCTTACATTGGTTTTACGTCTGCCTCTGTGTCTCTGTTGTAACAGAAGACCGGACCATACCAACAGTCAACAGCATGAGTACCAACGACCCGTTCCAAGAGCTTGTAGACGTCTTACGCCGAGCACTCACTCCACACACATCTCCACCGTCTTCCACCAATGCGGCTGCATCCGCACCCACCATCACCGCTTCTTCGCCAGCATTCACCGCCAGTCCCATGGCCAAACCGGCGCCCTACTCAGGATCGGCGGAGGAATGCAACGGATTTCTTCTCCAATGCGAACTGCTCCTGGAGATGCAGCCGCACCTCTACCCCACCGACACGGCTAAAATCGCATCCATCATCTCACAACTGCAAGGTAAGGCCCTCCAATGGGCTGATTCGCTGTGGACTCAGAAAGGCTCTGTGGTGAAATCCCTTACATCAAGGTCTGGAGCCTAATGTGCGGCTGCATCTCGCTGCATACGAGGACTCCATAGGACTCGAACGCTTCATCCAACTCGCCATCCGCGTGGGTTCTCGTATGCAGTCGTGTCTCCTCGAGCACCAGGGCCAGTCTCTCTCCAACATCCTCCTCCGTCGGTCCGAACCAGTCAGCTCTCTAGAACCAGCCAGCGAACCTATGCAAGTTGACCATTCGTGTCTCACAACAACGGATAGACAGAGAAGGCTGACCCTGAACTTATGCCTATATTGTGGATCTCCGGTGCATGTCATCTCCGCATGCCCAACCCGTCCTCCTCGGCCCGTGGTGAGTGCCATAATTCCCTCCATTCCAAGAATGAAACCACTCACAACTGCTGTAAACCTTACTGCTGTTAATACTTCTGTTCCAGTGGTGGCGCTCCTCGACTCAGGGTCAGCAGGAAACTTCATCTCTGGCACCCTCTGTCGACAACTCAAACTCAAGGTCTCCCCGTCTCCGACTCACTATAAAATCCACTAGATCCATGCAAACCCCTGAGCCGCAAGACCATCCGTCACTGTGTAGGACCACTTCAACTTCGTGTGGGAGTTCTTCATACCGAAAACATTCATCTGCTGGTTCTGGAGGAGTCCACCGCTAATGTGGTTCTAGGGCGCCCCTGGCTTGAGCTTCACAATCCCACCCCCCCACAATCCCGCACAGGCGAAGTCCTGAAGTGGGGCGACCACTGCTTCCTCGACTGCTTTCCTGAGCTACCTGTTCCGAAATCTCCTCTCTCCAAAACTCTCTCCATTAATGCCACGTCCATCGAAAGCCCCGTAGAGAAACGCTCTGTGGATGTACCTCCGGACTACGCACCCTTCAGTGACATCTTCTGCCCGCAACACACCTCCAAGCTACCTCCACACCAGCCATGGGACTGCGCCATTGATCTGTTACCAGGTGAGCCAGTGCCCAGGGGACGTCCCTGTCTCTACTGGAGGAGAAGGCCATGGAGGAATACATCAAAGAGGCCCTTAGTCAGGGTTACATCCGCCCATCTACTTCCCCTGCTGCTTCAAGCTTCTTTTTTGTGGTTAAGAAGGAGGCTTGCGGCCCTGCATTGATTACCGTGCCCTTAACAAAATCACAGTCAAGTTCCGGTACCCACTTCCCCTCGTCCCAGCGGCCCTGGAACATCTCCGTGGTGCCATTGTGTTCACCAAGTTGGACCTCTGCAGCGCGTATAAACTCATCCGGATACGCGAGGGGGACGAGTGGAAGACCACCTTCGTCACGCCCACCGGCCACTACGAATACCTCGTGATACTGTATGGTCTGGTCAACGCCCCCTCCGTATTCCAGGACTTCATACACAAGGTGCTCCGGGAGTTTCTCTACAAGTTCGTGCTGGTGTACATAGACGACATTCTCCTCTACTCCCAGAGCTTAGCCGAACATCGCCACCACGTTGCGGAGGTCCTCCAATGCTTACGGCAATTCCATCTCTTCCTCAAAGCTGAAAAGTGCTCTTTCCACCAGCACTCTGTCCAGTTCCTGGGGTACGTGATTGACCACAGTGGCATCCGGATGGACGAGGGGAAGGTGTCCGCCATCCAGACCTTGCCCACTCCAACAACTATCAAAGAACTCCAACGCTTCCTCGGATTTTCCCATTTCTATCGTCGCTTCATCAAGAACTACAGTACAGGCATTGGTTGGAAGGATCTAATCACCCATTCCAAGTTCTCACTGATCACAAGAACCTTGAGTATCTAAAGGCTGCCAAAAGACTCAACTCTCGCCAAGCTCGGTGGGCCATGTTTTTCTCTCTGTTCAATTTCTCCATCACATACCATCCTGGTTCAAAGAATACAAAAGCTGATGCCCTGTCTCGTCTCCATGCCCCAGACGAAAAGCCTGAAACACCAGACACCATTCTTCCAGAGTCAGTCTTCATAGGCCCCATCCAGTGGCCTGAGGAAACCATGCCCCCCTCCAATGCCTCCTCACGCACTCCGCCGGGTTGCCCCCAAGGCTTGCAATACGTCACACGGGCACGACGCACTCCACTTCTGCACAACGCACATTCTTCACTTGGCACTGGCCACCCGGGGGTCAATGAGACCATCTCGTTGCTCAAACAACGCTTCTGGTAGCCCAACCTGGCCAACGATGTCAGAAGGTACGTGCAGGGCTGCAGGGAGTGCGCCATCTCCAAGAGCCCACGCCATCTTCCCACCAGCAAGCTCAATCCTCTGCCCGTTCCTGAGAGACCCTGGTCACACCTGGGAGTGGACTTTGTCACGGATCTCCCCGAATCTGAGGGTCACACTTGCATACTGGTGGTGGTAGATCGCTTCTCAAAATCCTGCCATCTGATACCCCTGGAGGGTCTACCTACCACCATGATTACTGCAGAACTGATGTTCAACCATGTCATTCGTCACTATGGAATACCCGAAGACATCATCTCCGATAGAGGACCCCAGTTTATCTCCCACGTCTGGAAGGCAATCTTCTCCCTCCTGGGAGTGACCTTCAGCCTGTCATCCGGATACCATCCTCAGTCGAACGGGCAGACGGAACGGAAGATCCAGGAGATAGGCCGCTTCCTGCGTACCTTCTGTCACGGCCACCAGAACTCCTGGAACCAGTATCTGTGTTGGGCCGAGTACGCACAAATCTCCCTCCGTCAAGCCACAACTGGACTAACACCGTTTCTCGGTTACCAACCCCCACTGTTCCCCTGGGATGGGGAACCCTCCAACGTTCCAGCAGTCGACTACTGGTTCCGGGAGAGCGAGAGGGTTTGGGACTCGGCTCACCACCAACTGCAGAGAGCCCTGCGCAGACGCAAAATGACAGCCGACCTTCGGCGCTCTGACGCTCCAGTCTACCAACCGGGGCAGAAGGTCTGGCTGTCCACCAGGGACATCAGGATGCGTCTGCCCTGCAAGAAGTTGAGTCCCCGCTTCATTGGCCCGTTCACCATCGTCCGGCAGATCAACCCCGTCACCTACCGTCTCCAACTACCAGCACAGTATAGTAGAATTCATCCTACATTCCACGTATCACTGCTCAAGCCTCACCACCCTTCTGTTGTTCCTTCCACAGAACCTGACGTGGCAGCCGGCGAGCCCCCCCTTCCACTCATTCTGGATGATGGCACTGCGTACGTGGTTCACGAGATTCTGGATTCCCGGCGCCGTGGTGGTCAACTGGAATACCTGGTCGACTGGGAAGGCTATGGCCCCGAGGAACGCTCATGTGTCCCCAAGAATGATATCCTTGATCCTAATCTGTTACAGACCTTCCATGCCAACCACCCGGACAGACCTGCCCCACGCCCTAGAGGACGACCACCACGACGTCGGGGTCCTCGGCCCTCAGGAGCGGGCCGTGGGAGGGGGGGTACTGTCACAGACACGTCAGGTTCCACCTCACTCCCTTACCCACGCACTCAATCACCGGCCTACTGATCACCGCCACCTGTGACTCATCAGCACTTCAATCACCACCACTACAAAACCACCACACTCACACACACTCACTGTCCGGTCTCGTTTGCACTACAAGCCATGTATGCTTACCTTAAGGACTCCAAACGCCATACTTACCTGTTCCAGTTGTCTCCTCCATCTCCGTCGTCTCCTGTTCTCCTCGTGTGCCTACCTGAATTGTTTATTCACCCAGTCATATCCCATAACTCTGCTGTTTGACAATAAACCTGCTTACATTGCTTTTATGTCTGCCTCCGTGTCTCTGTTGTAACAATAATGAATCAACTAGATTAATCTTCGGACACATCACATCTGAAATGATGCTATGACCAATCTGAAATTCCAAAGCCAGAGTCGAATCGGTCGAATTTAAACTTGGACTTGTTAAAAAGACTTGTAAAAAAGTTTTTTTTATTTATTTTTTTATTTTAATTTTATTTTTTACATTTACACATGCAAAGTCAATGATGGAGGAGCGCATATTAGCCTACTGTACTGTTGTTGTCAACCTTAGAAATGTTTTTACTATATTTTTTCTGCATGTATTAAATTGATAAAACTTTATTCATATTTAAATCTTGGGACTCATTCGCATAAGACACGCGATTATGGATGTCGTTAGCCCAGGGCCCCGCGAAGGCTTAAAGCAGCACTGTGTATATATATATATATATATATATATATATATATATATATATATATATATATATAAATATATATATATATAAAGCATGCTGGCAGATTTGATGATAGCTGGTTCGGGGCTTTCATAGTTTATTTGTTGTCTGGCTGCAAAATGCAAATGAAATACGTTTTTTTCCAAACCGAAAAGGAAAGTGGAAACTGTTGTTCTTCTGATGTTTCCAAACAGCACAGCAGAAATGACTTTATAAACTTCTTTACTAGCAAGACTGATAATATCAGAGGGGGAAAGTATAAACATGCAACCGTGTCGCTTCAGACAGTGCACTATAGTGTCTCTGAGGAAAAATTCCATTCATTCACTCCTTTAGGAGAGGAAGAATTGTCTAAACTTGTTAAATCATCAAAATCAACAACATGTATGTTAGACCCTATACCGAGTAAGCTATTGAAAGAGATGCTTCCAGAGGTCATAGATCCTCTTCTTAATATCGTTAATTCATCATTATCACTAAGATATGTACCAAAAACTTGCAAGCTGGCTATTACACCGGTGGACTTCCGGTTCGGTAATCACTTCCGGTTCAACGCTGCTCAACGCTGCTGCCTGCTGTCTGACCTACGCTCGGAGCTTCGTGGAGTTTATCCTAAATCCTTCTCTTTATTCCTATTCACATAATATAACTTTCTTATTTTTCACTAGATTACTTAACCTTGTCGATTTAATGGCGGATTTATCCGATGTATGTTATTCTGATCTGTCCTCGCCAGATCGGGAAGCTGTGGAGACGTTGCTGCCTGGCATTCATCGATCCACCGAGAGGTACAGCGTCCCGCACATCACCCTTGCCCAAGGCACCGGCAAGCGACTGAGACATCCAGCCAGCGAGTCCCGTGTGCGTTGCAGTTATGTCCGACGATTATCATGTGTATTAAATGCAACATGTACAGCTTAGCTCTTTCTGTCAGCAGTGAGACTTACACATGTGATAAATGCAGGGATATTGTCAGGCTGACAGAGAGAATCTCAGAATTAGAGACACGCATCCGAACTTTAATTGAGGATAGTGAGAATGAAAGGGCCTTAGATACTGCTTTGGATGCGACTAGCCTAGTAAACACTGCACATTCGGTTCCGGTTGTAGAAGCCACGCAGCAGGCTAACTGGGTGACTGTGAGGCGGCATAATGGCAAGAACAAACACCACTCT